>NW_014040276.1:17814-23830 GCF_001186125.1 Sphaeroforma arctica JP610 | reverse complement strand
ACACATATATATATATTATTTACTATATATATATATATATATATATATATATATATATATCGTGATTTTCTGATAGAGATAGCGAATTGCTATTTATTTGAATGAGCTATACTCCATTTGCGATCTATGTGCACTGGTGAATGGCTCGTATGTTGAACTAAACCCTAGCTCACATAGATACCTGTGGTGCGTACTTTGGTGTCTGCGACGGTCGCACGCAACAAAGCCCTTATATATCTACACACATATATATATATGCAATGCGAAGATATACACAAATATAAACACATATCGATATACTGCCTTTCGAATACAGCAAGCTCGTTACTTCCCGGAATGTCACAGTCACGGCAAACATATCATTTCCAAAGGTGTTCTAGGGTTTACTTCTAAACCCTAAACCCTGCAACACATCTATTCTTGGAACCACCTCCAACCACACGCGCCCGTTTCATACATCGCCTACAGCGACTGAACGGATATTTCTATTGCGTGGTAAGCTGCGAGCGACCGGGAAAGAACTCCTGGACCTTAAATCAGGAGGACTCGACCTAGCCGAAGCCGCAAGGGCAGACACACCACCACAGCCCACAGATTACCAATGAACTTCGGGAGAGGGCCAAATCAGCCGCGAGAGATTGGGTTTAATACAGAACAAACCCGAAAAAAAAAGGTGGACAAAACCCATCAAACCCAACCCATTCCGAAATTGAGGGGGAATCCCCAGACTCAGCAGGCGGACACCGGAAGGTGCTCATAACACCGTTGCCATCCGAATAGGCCACCCGGAAATTGGGACCGACTTTCTTCAATACTTGGCATGAATCATCGAGACGAATACGGACACGAACACACCGCAATAGACTAGAGTGGTGGTAGTGAGTGTTATACAATACCCAAGGTCTTACTACAGCAGAAGCAACACAGGAGGATAGACTCGAGTGGTGGTAGTGAGTGACCTACAATACCTGAAGGTCTTACTACAGCAGAAGCAACACAGGAGAGGTTTGGACACACCAGCATGACCACCACCACGAAGAAGCTAGCTCGATACATGTACGTGCAAACACTAACTCGATATATGCACATGCACACACTAGCTGGATACATGCACACGCACACACTAAATCGATATATGCACTGGCCTCCTACTACCTATTACAAGCGTACAGTATAACATCGTTCGTTACTATAACCAATAAATAACAAGTGTGTCTCGGAAGTGTGGCAAGGTATTTGGATCGCGGTATCCTTTGGAAATAGTGAATCAGGCCTTGTGACGTTGCAGCATACAGCTCTTATCAAATATCAATCCATACTATAATCCGAATCCAATTCTCGGCCAACAGCATATAACTGTTAGCAGTCCTATGTACAGTTAGTATACCTGACAACATCTGTCACTTCGGCTAGAAACAGCGTTTTATCAGGGCCATACATGCCTTATATGTATATGTATATATATATATTCATTGGACATTTTGTAGGTACGTTTGTGTATATATACATTTATTATATATCTTGTATGTACCATAAATATATATATATTCATTATATATTTTAGTGCACCTTATAAGTATATATATATATATATATATATTCAATATATATTTTGTATGTATATGTGTATATATACATTCACTATATATTTTGTATGCACCTTAAATGTATATGTAATTTCACTACATATTTTTTATGTGCCATGTATATATATACATTCATTATGTATTTCACGTGTATTTGATATGGATATATGGATAGTTACATTCATTATATATTTTTTTTGCACTTAATAAGTATATATACATTCATTCTAAATTTTGTAAGCACCTTGTATCTATATATCTATATAAATAATCATTACATATTTTATATGATCTTGTATGTCTACATACATACAGTGACTGTTTCATGTCTCTTATATAATATACACATTCATTGAATATTTCGGCGTTCGGCTTGATCGCCATTACTGGGCGAGTGGCTATATATGAAGTGCTTCGAAGCGTATCCATAACGCCACAGTGCACACACAGATAGCTACAACCCCCACGTGCACATGCATACTAATGATAACACACACACACACAGACGTGAAATGGCTCTACTACACTGTACATTCCCATACGCCCGAGATATCGAACAGATGCGTGTGCTGAATGCAACGGTTGCAGAGGTGCTGGATACAGCGTCTGCATCGGATGAGGGATGCTACTGCTCTTACCTACACTTCGAAGTAATTTGGGGTTTTAACTATAGAAGTCTCCACACCCCGATCGTTCTCCTATACAACATGTACGCGTACTGTCAAACGTCCCGTGAATCCGTATATACATTAATAAACACCATCGAGTGCAGGGTTTACACAAAAAAACCCCCGTACCGGAATAGATTTTTTATATTGAATTCCGGGATGACTCTTCACCGTTGCATCAGCAGATATAGACACAGCACTCCGAGACACACGATGGCCAGCCTAGTAAAGTCTCTGCCCATCAGCGCCAGGGGCCTGATGCTGTGGTGCGCCAAAAGGAAGGTGTGCCATATAAGGAAAAGGGAGCTAAATACGGCAAGCATGCCAACGAAGACAGAATACGCTAAATAAGGGAAGGTTGCTAAATAAGGATGGTACGTTGGTGTACACTGTGTCGGCCAATGGGGAAGAAGAAAAGTAAAATAACTCAATGAGAGTATAGACAGGCAAGGAGCTGTTTCACGCCATTTATGGCAGCCAGATTGTTCAGATCTGGAACAGTAACCGTAGCACCCAATAGAGACTTTACATTGCACTACACCACGATACATCGAATAGGCTCACACTAATAGAGAGAGTACAGGCAGACAAAGAAACACACACCGTGTACGGATGACAACAATAGAATACATATGCACACACACACACAGTAGAGGTATGTCTATGGAAAACAACAACAGAATACATATGCACACATACACACAGCAAAGTGTGTCTATGGATAACAACAATAGAATACATATGTACACACACACACAGTAGAGGTGGGTCGATTGATAACAACAATAGAGTACATATGCACACACACACATAGTAGAGGTGTAATGGATAACAACAACAGAATACATTTGCACACACACACACAGTAGAGGTGTGTCTATGGATAACAACAATAGAATACATATGCACACACACACAAAGTAGAGGTGTGTCTATGGATAACAACAATAGAATACATATGCACACACACACACACTATACACGTCCATACAATACAACACAAATCATACGCACACACCCCAACAACACACACACTACACATCCATACAATACAACACAAATCATACGCACATACCCCAACAACACACACACTACACATCCATACGACACAACACAAATCATATGCACATACCCAACAACACACACACTGCACATCCATACAATACAACACGAATCATACGCACATACCCCAACAACACACACACTACACATCCATACAATACAACACAAATCATACGCAAACACCCCAACAACACACACACTATACATCCATACAATACAACACAAATCATACGAACACACCCCAGCAACACACACACTACACATCCATACAATACAACACAAATCATACGCACATACCCCAGTTTTCTCTTCCATCGCGTGACCCAACTGGCCGTCTGTAAACCACTCGGTCGCCTGTCAACGGAGTCATCTCGTGATATCTGCACTGTGCTCTGTTGTTGTGTGTACTGCGATGGTGGCGCTGTGGAGGGTATAAGCATTACCAAACCCATGCATGAGACTATGTATTATACTAAGTTCAGTTGTTATCGTATATGGATAGGTATCCCATCCCCGTGCACGTATGCATGCACAAACAGTCCTATACATGCACGTATACACCCTTGCTACAATCCATTAGCATTGGTTAGTGGATGCCGCACATCCTCATACACTTATAACAATCATATACATGAATATGTGTCCTTGTCCATTCTCAGATTGAACTTAGATATGTGCGCATACGTTTGTACAGATTCCCATAAATTGTTACTAACAAGAGAATATATATGTGTCCTTGTCCTCCTATATGTATGTATAAGAATACCTACGCATGTGCACATACGTTTGTACTGGTTCCCATAATCCCTTGCTGGTGGTGAGGTGTTCGCGTGTCCCATTTGGTGTGCGTTGTTGTCGTGTGCGCTGGCCCTCTGTTCGAATGTGCACACATCCGCATACAACAACGTTAGTCATATGAGCCTATAAGCCGCTGTGGTACTTCACTCACCCAAACCTTACACATCAATACTTGTCCATATACTGAGTATGCTAAAGACCAGTCTGTACAGTTCAGGCACAGACACGCCCGTACTCGTAGTCTACGAACCAAAGACCCTACCGCACAAACATAGCATCCAGTTGATATCTTCCAATCTTGTATCAATATACTAACTAGACACCAAAATACTCCCAACGCACTATATTTAGATAGCAAAATACTCCAACACACTAACCGGGACACCTAGGCGATCCATACGTAGCATGCACAGAAGTAGCATCGCAAACGAGCAGTGACTATGGCTATTAACACATACCATCCACCCCACACGTGAACTAGCATCGCAAACAATAAGTGACTATGGCTATTAACACATACCATCCACCCCACACGTCTCCATTTATCCATGGAAACTATAGCCATACACTGATCTATGCCACAGGTACTAAGAAGTGTACATACCATGTCTATAGCCATACACTGATCTATTCCACAGGTACTACGCAGTGTACATACCATGTCTATAGTTATACATTGATCTATGCCACAATTACTAAGCAGTATACACACCATGTCCATGCCTGGCACATATGCGGATGTCTTGCCCCAAACTGCGGTCGAGAGCTTCTGATTTAAAGCCGCCGCTACGGGTGAATTGGAATTCTTTGTGGGAATGATCGGAGCCTGTGCATATATACATATAAGTACATGTGCATACGATTGAGTATGGGTACATGAGCATATATACGTATGAGTACATGTGCATATATACATATGAGTACATGTGCATATATACATATGGGTACATGGTCATATATACATATGGGTACATGAGCATATATACATATGAGTACATGTACATACGATTGAGTACGACAAGTTGCCTAGTTACGAACATATTGAAAGCATTGTGGGAAAAATTTGAAGCTATAATTGAATGCGTAGAAAGTATACGTGTACATGTTTATATACATATACATATATATATATATATATATACGTACTAGTACGAGGACTTCTAGCACAAAGGCCGGGGTACACAAACCATATAAAACCATATGTAGATACACACTAGGATATAATCACGTAAACCAACGCGAGCTCTTATAACGAGTCAGTGATACATGGTAATATATTGCATACAAATACATATAGCCACACACATATGTAAGCAAGTAAAGGTATTCACCATTATATATATATATATAGATGTATATATATAAATAAGTATATATATATATAGACATATATATATATATATATATATATATAGATGTATATTTACAAATATAAATATTAATATAAATACAAATATATATATATATATATCTATTTGTATAAATATATATATACAATCAAACCAACGCGAGGTCTCATGACAAGAAAGTCGTTCACAATTATACACGTATCTCTCTATATAAACTAGTAGTAGGTATATGTATGTTCGAATACATATCAATATGTATGTTCGAATACATATCAATGCGAGAAACCATACCGAGCAGGTTGGACATGTGTATCCTGCGGGGGCAGTAGTTGGAGGAAGGGCCCGACATTCCTTGTCAAGACAATCCCAGTGAAAAGCATCTGAAAGATGTGATAACAAATGAATGGGGTATGTGTCAGTGGCTAAACATGATGTAAGACTTATACACTATCAAATAACCACAAGCACACAGATAGAAGTACAGATATATATATATATATATATATATTTACATATATATATATATATAAATCTATATATGTATATATTACTA
>NW_014040276.1:8844-16391 GCF_001186125.1 Sphaeroforma arctica JP610 | reverse complement strand
ACACAACGACACACACACACATATATATATATATATATATATATATTCATATTTGTGCATACGGGTATATATATGTATGTATATGCCTTGTACATACCTGCATAGGTTTATCTGTATAGAGATAACCACATAGATGACTACGTAATTCATTGCATAGAGACAGGTACATTTAAGAACACAAACGACTGCAGACTACCATTTAAATACAAAACCATTGTGAGGAACATCATATAGAACCCGACTACAAGAAAAGACACGATTCATATATGTAAAGTCATGAATGTTGTTCTTGATTATGAACGTTTATACGATAAAATACACATGTTACTTTGGGACGTTAAGAAGCACAAAACTCACCCGGGTGTGGTCTTGGACGATGCAATTCTCGCACACATTCAATCGGTGATCAAAGCAGAACAGATTGGTCACTACCCTGCATTTGCACAGTCCCATCCCGCTACTTGTATGAAGAAGTTTTTATATAGTTATATATGTGCGTGTGTCTATTTTCTCGAGCTTGTAGCGATTGTTTATAATAATATAACTATTTACATAAATATAAATGTAAACATTCAGCACTAAGTAGGAGTGTGTGATTTGGAATCTCGTTGTCATGAGAAAGAATCAGATACTTGGCAGCTGAGATTTGTTTTTTATCAGAAAATTTTCACAATCCGCAAATACCGCCGTCAAAACCCTAAACCCTAAAAAATTACCTCAGTACGTTTTGCGTTTTAAACTTTCAATTGATGCGTTTAGTCGTTTACGTTCATTCAAAATACTGTCTCTCGAGAGAGTCTCTACTGCAGTACTTACTGCGTAATAGAAAGAGGTTGTTCTTTTCAAAGCCCTGTGGCTGTCTTGATGGCACAGCTTTCTTCCTGCTCTCTGGAGTCTGGGCTCTGGACTCTCTCTCTATTTAGTAGAGCCTTTGTCCGGACTTTGGGCCTCAGGTATTTTAAAATTTAATATATATATATATATATATATATAAATACAATGCAGTTATTGCAGTATGTGTAGCACAGACTTCTAAACAATCTTAAAAATTGCCTATATTTATATACATGAGGTAGACAGGTACATGGAAATACTCGGGAATATTTACATGCATACTTTGTAGATATTGAACATTGATAGGTATGTTTGTACTATATATCTATGCAAGTATCAAATATTAATAAGTACTTGTGTATGTGCTATATATCAATGCAAGTATCAAATACTAATATTCACTTTTGTGTATGTACTAAATATCGATGCACGTGTCAAACATTAATATTTTCGTATGTATGTACTTTGTATCTAAGCTTGTATCATAAATAAATATTTAATTATGTATGTACTATATTTCGGTGTATGTATCAAAAATATCATTTAATTATGTGTGTACTGTGTATCTATGCCTTTATCAATTAATAATACATACGTATATTCGTACTGTGAATCGATGCAAGTATGCAATATTAATACGTACTTATGTATGTACTATATATCGATGCTTGCATAAATTATCAATATTTACTTATGTATGTACTATTTATCGATGCATGTATCAAAAATCATTACGCACTTATGTGTGTACCGTATATCGATATGTGTCAAATTTTAATATTTACTTATGTATGCGCTATATGTCGATACATCTATCGAATATTAATATGTACTTATATATGTGTTATGTGCCGATACATGTATCAAATACTGATATGTATCCATGTATGCAATTTTTCATTGAGCGTCCATTTTATTTTGTAAACAAGCTGAAGGGCAGGTGGTTTTCATTGTGCACTAATGTAAATGTCGAGATTTACATGCACAAGGCAGGAAGATGCTAGGTATAAATTTTTGCACAAGGCATATTTTTTTCTCCTTATCGCTGTCGTACTAAGAAGTAGGCTAGAGGAAGGGCCTCATAAATACAACTTGCGCAGTTCATTCTTATTTTAGTGAGCGAGGGGCTTCAGACCCATGTATGTGTACATATATATGTACACATATACGTATGCTTGCAGTACAATAGAGAGCAATCAGATTCATTAATCAATGTATCAGTAAAAGAATACGAAGAATACTGGCACAACCAGCGTATTTACACCTTGTTTCAAATTCCAACAACAATAAGGGTCGTTGATCCCTTGGATTCTATTTCTTTTTTGAAGTTGTAAACAGCAGTACGAAGCTCGGGTTGCTCGCGACAAATGGCTGAAAAAACTCCCCGTTTCGCTTCTTATTACGTTTCCGTCAATCGGTATGCGGATTGGTTTTTAATTTGCGAACAGGCTATTCAAACTGCACCTATTTGCTCGTGATAACTATAGGTCATCGCCTTCTAGGTTGTGAAGGGGAGTAAATTCTCAGCACAGTATACAGTTCCGTTGCGATAGTATAAACCTGGCCAGGTAACAGACAGTGTAGACCATAGAGATATACAACAAAATAAGTATGCATCATCTGGGTGTCTCGCCAGAACAAATTGGGTGACTATTTAGCATCTTATCACATAATGTATCCATGCGCGAAGACCAGACCAGACCATCGATATATATATATATATATATATATATATATATATGCATATCCAGAAAATCTGTTTACTCGTCTTTGACGACATGCACCAACGTCGAACACTAGAGTTGTACAACAAAAAAAAGGTTTTATTATGTATTGATCATTTGGTTGTCTCGACATTAGTACGAATCTTTACACGTTCTTGTTAACGCGTTGATGTACACCTTCACGCAGATTTGGCCACATAGTTGTACAATAAGTTTTGTATATTTGGTAGTCTATATACACATAACATATATGATTGTATATGTCCGGAAGATTTGATGATTTACTCGTCCTTGTCGACGTGTTGGTGTACGCCTTCGCGCAAGTTCTTGGGGTGTAGATCGTCAACTGGGCAAGCGTCAGCGGGCGTGTGCGTTCCACGGGGTGACTTAGGCTCTTTGATGTGGGGATGCTCGACCTCCTTATCGGTGCTCAATGAACCTGTTAATTGATTAAGTAAAATTCTTTAAAATAGTATTCGACCAGGTATAGCAAATACTATATTCAAGTGAATCATGAACCTGTTAATTGATTAAGTAAAATTCTTTAAAATAGTATTCGACCAGATATAGCAAATACTATATTCAAGTGAATCAGCAGTCAGAGAATCTGTAGGTTAGTTACATATGCCAACCCTTGTTAAATACCTAACTTGTTTTTTGTTGAGTTGATTAGAAGCAAAACGGTGTACATTAGGTGACTAGATCACATTTTTCAAGAAAATCTAGCCCATATAATAGCGCATTTGAACTATAAGCCACTCAAGTGTTTAGAGAAAACTGGCAGGATCACATATAGCTGTACTTGTAGAAAGGCGCGAAAGTTCTAGGCAGTTTGCGTCAATAGTCATCATGTTATTGCAGTTCAATCAGACATGAGTCTAACAATTCACTTTCTACACAACAAAGCACATCGTCAAAGGCACAAATCACATCCGAGTTGGTCAAAGGCATTCACAGAAAACAAGGAAACTTGTCGTTCTTGAGCTTATAAAGTTCAGCAAACAGGACGACGTATTGGCGTTTGGTATACAACGAATGTTGAACTACGAGACTCTATGTGGCGCTTACCAGTGCGTAGGTTCTGAGGGTGAAGATCATCTACTTTCTGTGTAGTCATTTTGATGGTTCTACTTTTGTGTTTATTTATGGGAAACTGAGCATATGTAGCATGAAGATACGATATATGTATGTATGTGTATTTACATATTTGTTGTCCACAGTTTTTTTCTAACAAATGAGTCACAGACGTCACATTCCACAGTCACTCTATGGTGTTCTATTTACTGTAAAACTGTAAATAGACATTTGACATCAAAGCTTGACATCGTTGCTTCGTTTAGAGGTGGAGGTGGTAAGTTTGGTAACCATACGTCATACATGCGTTTAAAAATAGACTAGCGGTGTTTATGCGTATATTCGTGAATTTTAAAAGTGAGTATTGGTTTAAGGGGGAAAAACCTCAAGTAAATTGCTAGGGAATCGCCCGGTTTAAATGTCAAGGGTTTTTCTGGTGAGAAACCACAGCGGCACTGCGGCAGTCGACTTCTGAAGTTCTGGTGGGACTGGAGTACTGGATCACCGGAAGCCGGAAGGAACTGAAATCTCTAATCAGATTCATCTTAACAGAATGTCCAGAACTCCAGATCACAAGACATAACAACCAAGTCAGCAGTCACTGCAAAAATACGTTATGGGATGGTGCAGCCTATAAAATGGTATATTTAACCTACGATGAAAAATAATAGGACTATATGAGAAAATAGCTGTCTATATTGCACCTCAGAACCCAAATATTGCACCTCTTAAAAATAATGTTACTTACACGTTACAAGGCAAAACGTATTGCGGTTAGGCAATAGGCACAGTCATACAGTCACAAACAAGCATATCCTTCAAGAACATGTTACTTCATTATTCTGGCATGGATACTTCATGCGCTCTGAACGGCTGTACAATATTTATACTTTAAATTGTAGTTTGTGGTTTGAACTTCGAACTTGCTTCCTGCTTGCACGCTACATGTTTTCAAATGTTGGGCCGCTTCCAATAGCTAAATTCCAATTGAATTTTTATTTTCTTTAGCCTGCTATATATCCTTCCTTTCAGCCATGGTAGTATAGGTCTGTCTTCATTTGGCTCGTGCTGAAGTATCTATAAGTACAAGACGCAATAGTCCCGCCGTCGCATTTATCAACAAGAAAGAACAGTATGGGATTAAGTGAAGGATCAACTGTAAGCTGGAGCTGGGGCAACGGCACAGGAACGGGAACTATCAAAGAGGTTCACACAGAGAAAGTGACCAAGACGATCAAGGGTAGTGAAATCACCCGAAACGGAAGCGAAGACGACCCGGCTTACTTCATCGAACAGGATGATGGTAGTGAGGTATTAAAGGGGCACTCTGAGGTAGAGGAGGCATAGATATGTAGTATATGAGCCTCATTTTGAATACCGAGTGCAACACTCAGGTATATCCGGCTATCAGCACGTCCCATATAATGCGATAGGGATAATGTTACTGGTGCCTGTTTTTTGATTAGACCTGAGAAGCCTCGAAAAGGTGGCCTTAGTAGTTACATAGGCGAAATGAGGCTAATCGGACCTAAGTAAGTGGAAGAGAATACACAATATACTGATAGTAGCCTTCACAGATTAAAGTATATTAGCATACTACATGCAACCGGGAAGACAGGAAATATGTTTGACGCCCTCGTCTGTGATCGAGTCACACTCTAATTAAGATATTTGACCTGCTTGTACGTTTCTCTATACATTCAATTCGGTAATAGACTCTGCTAGTCTATGCTTTGTACCGCAAGTACGTAACTAACTGTTTAATCGGCTGTGCTAGTGTCTATGGAATGTCCAAGTACCAGAACCCGCTCATTTGAGTATGTGTATCCGTATCGCTGTAGGGCGTTTACCTGCGTTATTGTGAGACATACATACACCAGTGTCGGTTAGTGTACGACATATACGTCAAAACATTGTAAAATATACATGTACCTGAAACATTATAGAATATATAGCCAAAACATTGTAGAATATGTACCTGAAACATTGTAACATATATATGAAACATCGTACAATATATATCTAAAACATCGTAGAATACATTCCAAAAACATGTAGAATATATATCTAAATATCGCAGAATATATACCTAAAACATAGTATAATACAGACCTATAACATCGTAGAACATTTATCTATCACATCGTATAATACATAGACCTAAAACATTGTAGAATATATAGCTGAGATATGGTAGAATATATAACTCCCACATGAATAATCAGACAAATTGGGGGTGTGTCGCTCGTTTATTTATCGTTGTTGTTTTCAGCCATGCGTTCCACACAGCGAGCGTGTGTACACTGTTGTGTGTTCACCCCATTTGCAGGTGGTTGTTGTCTTTCGTGTGTACAATGTTGTGTGTTCACCCCATTTTCAGGTGGTTGTTTTCTTTCGTGTGTACAATGTTATGTGTTCACCTCATTTGCAGGTGGTTGTTGTCTTCAGTCTGCGTTTCTGGTCGTCGAGTTCGAAGTTGGCAATGCACAAGCCGAGGCGACTGGATGGGTGCAATACATATATGCAACCTAACCATGAGCTGCCCATGTTGAATGATAACGAGAAGCAGGTCTGTACACATACACTACACACTCTGTCGCAGTTGCAATGCGTACATCTCGCTTGCCGAACACGGTCGATTGGTGAGAGAGCCCTTCTATGACGCACACTCGATTCGACACGGTATAAGGTTTATATCGATACTTCATAAGTGACCACAGACTACTACCTGTGCCACTGTATTCAGCAGGATTACTGTTGTACAGTGATACGGACTATACGACAAGCGTGGGTTAGTGCTACACTGCCTTTTTTTGTAGAGTACACTTGTGGCTGGTTTCCGCTTGTACTGTTTAGTATATTAAGTTGCTATTCGACCAATCTCCGGCCTCCTTCTGCTTCCAATACTCACCCGTGAAGGCGTGTATCGGTCGTTCGGTATCTGGATCCATGCTGTTGTGAGGTGTGACAAACATTGCAAGAATCAGGAACAGTAGTGAGTTTTATCCGTGCCTGATATAATATACGACATAACTGCAAGAATCAGGAACAGTAGTGAGTATTATCCGTGCCTGATATAATATACGACATAACTGCAAGAATCAGGAACAGTAGTGAGTATTATCCGTGCCTGATTTAATATACGACATAACTGCACTGCAAAAATCAGGAACAGAACAGTAGTAAGTGAATGAGATTATCTCGTACTATGTGCACGTATGAGCGTTTGTATGTATACTATTAACGATAGTGTTTGCTCGACTGTCGTTGCTTATTCATGGGCTATACCAATATATCCTCATTGCACCCAGCTTTCCTCACGATAACTTACAGTACAACGGACTCTTAGTCCCTGCTAAAATGCGTAGCATTCAAGTACACATTATAAGTTCACAAGGGGTGGTATCTGACAGTACAAGGGTCTCTAACCCATAGATGGGAAACCCCTGCACAGCATCCTACAACACAGATCATTCGAGTACACATGAGAACTATACAGGGAATGATATCATACAGTATAAGGGCCTCTCACCCATAGATTACATCATAAACAACCAACCAAACAGACAGACAGACAGACAAACAACCAAACAAACCACACATGCATGGCTTGGCCTGAGGTATGGCCCTGTGTGTGTCATACGTTGGCTTGAACCAGGCGGGTGTGTAACTAATCCCTTGCTGCTCTCGGTACTTCCGTGTGGTCCGCTGCTTCTCTTCCAGTCGGAGCTTCTCGGCTTCCGCCAGGTCATACACTTGCGAGTCTAAAGCACGCTGTAGGAAGAAACACAGGAGAGAAGTACAACACAACTCGGTCAGCACTTGCACTCGTGGGGATGGACACTCTCGTCCACAGTCGAGCATACGCATGATACGATACAATAGTAGCTGAAGCTGGCAGAGATGAATACGTGA
>NW_014040276.1:6960-8600 GCF_001186125.1 Sphaeroforma arctica JP610 | reverse complement strand
TGTATATATATTTATTGTATATGTATATATATATATATATAGCCTCCACAACCACACATCCGATATCTCTTAGTTCCAATTACTTCGTATTTACTTTATAGACACATACCAAGTCCGGTCTAAGTCGGGAGTCTGTGGGCGCTACCCCAACAGCGCCTTGGGGATCGTTGAGCACACAGGCAAAGTAGCCGTAGCCATACATCTTATCTGCATTGTCAGGCAGCTTGTTCACCGTCCAGGCCGTCGTGATATTCTTGGGGTCGTTCTGGTACGAGTATAATAAACGTTTGTGGGGATTTTGCTGGGAAATAAAGGCGGGTGGGCTTGTGCGACGACTATAACGTTTGTACATTTTTGTTGAATATTGACCATCCTGGCCGTCATGATATTCTTGGGGTCATTTATAAAAATTCTGTTGGGAAATAAAGTCGGGGTTGTGCGACGAGTATAACGTTTGAACGCTTTTTTGATGAATTAAGGTGATCTTCCATAACGAGTACAAAGTTTGTACGCTTTCGCTGGTGAATAAAAGTGGCTTTATACAACGAGTATAACGTTTGTACGCTTTTATTGGTACACAAAGGTGTACTTAATTAACGCGTATGATTGTGTATCTGAGTTCTGTAGTCTATATTTGTGAGGTGACACAACGAGAACCTGAACCACAGCTATGTAATATACACATGCACAGCCTGTACAACACATATGTATATGCATATATGTACATACACAGCCTGTACAACACATATGTATATGCACATATGTACATACACGGACTGCGAACTGGTACACACCACAGCCGAGTGACTCATAGAGATATGACAGTACACCTACGCATATACTACTCCAAATGCATGCATGCATATGAGTTTGTACACAGGCTGCGCTAAATAGAGATAAACCAGTACACCCTAACATGCATTATTACACATACGTGCATACGTATGTGTATGTACACATACTGCGTTATGGTACATACCACAGGCGAGTGACTCATAGAGATGTCCCAGGTGCCGTTGAGATTGTAGGCCACATTGCCGTTACCGTCTTCTACAGTTCCGACTACCGATCGAGGCGTGGTGTTCGAAAAATAACTACGGATGATAGAGAAGATTATATAATGTTGGTATGATTCTATACAGATAAGTAGGATATGTAACTATAAACACACACACACACGCACCAATATATATATATATATATATATATAGCAAGGCGTGGTAGTGTCTGCAGCACTCTCCTCAAGTAACAGCTCGGCGTCCATGGCTCATTGACCACCACTCAGGCCCACTCACCAGTACATGAGTCATAAGCACTCACCTGTACGGCACGAACTTTATCTTGGCGACGTCATTCGTTGTGTGTGATTTGATTACCATATCGCCGTACTGCCAATGAAGACAAAAGAGATCAAAAGAAACGGTGATGATTCATTTATATATCGATGGAGATACAAGGGATTACACGAAAACATGACAATTTTGTAGAACGAGCAACGGATGGGAGAGCCTCCCATGATATTTCAAGCAGATTTGTTTGGATCATTGTTATTTCTACGATGCTCGTAATAAAAAATGTACACACACAAACACACACACACATATATATATACATACACACACACACACACACACACACAC
>NW_014040276.1:5462-6240 GCF_001186125.1 Sphaeroforma arctica JP610 | reverse complement strand
CACACACACACACACACACACACACACATATATATATATATATATATATATATATATATATATATATATATATTATACATATACATGCATACATACATATATATATATATCCGCAAGAAATATAATAATATATCTGGCAGGTATGCTTACATATGCATACACACAGACATTTGTATAAGTTTATACACGCATACTTATATGTGGAGATGTATATGAAGGTGTATCTATCCATTTAAACATGCATCAATGAACACAGAAGAAACACTCCGCTATATACGTAAGCACATTTGTAGATATGCCGAGGCATTACCTCCAGCCAGATACACAGCCCGGATTATACAGATTTTGTACACGAACAACAACAGTCGATTCATTACAACAGTTGACTTAGAACAACAACTGTCGATTCATAACAACAGTCGATCTAGAACAACAACAGTCGATTCATAACAACAGTTGACTTAGAACAACAACAGTCGAATCACAACAACAGTTGACTTAGAACAATAACAGTCGAATCATAACGACAGACGAATCATAACAACAACAGTCGAATCATAACGACAGACGAATCATAACAACAACAGTCGACTTATCTGTACAATGCACATCGACAACAATAGGCGGCCTACCTGGTCTATCCACAGTTTGCCGATGATGATATTGTTCACACAGGTAGTCACTTTGGTCCACGAGTACTTCTCGTTTGTCTTTTTGAATCGGATCCAAGAAACACCCGTGGGTATAATGGACAGGTATTTGCCTGTAGAATATATAT
>NW_014040276.1:3905-4542 GCF_001186125.1 Sphaeroforma arctica JP610 | reverse complement strand
TATATACGTCCCATAACCTTCTACACACACACACTATAACATACTATTACACACCTCTGAATTTGGAGGACATGCTAAACTGCTGGCACATCTCCCACTCGTTGCTCTCTGTGTGCATTGCTGCAATGGGTGGGTGATGACTTACTTGCTCAGCTATGGTCTTCCATCCGTATGATTTGTCTTGCGACTGCATATAGCGGCAAAGAGGTCGGTGAAAGAATCTCTGAACGAGCATGCAGTGGCCAGAACATACAGTAGGTATATGTAGTAGGTATATGTAGTCGGTAGGACATCTGTCAATAAACCTATATGAACACCTTGATAACTCTGGTATACGCAGAGCCTGTACAGCGGAGAGTGAGTGGTGGGAGAATATATAGCCTACACACGCACAGAAGTATCCGAGATGTGCGGTACATGCAGAGAATAAAACTCGTAGAAGAAACCATACAGGACATGGATATAAACGTCTATGAACATTCTATTATAAATGGATGGTCTATAAACAAGACTACTTCAGCTTCATAGACATCTCCTGTGGACCCTTTGACATCACAAGAGGAACTCTCTTTTTCACGAGTTGAAAATCAGAAGGAGTTCAGGCTCCTTTTACACACACAGACGCAGATAAAGATAT
>NW_014040276.1:0-3189 GCF_001186125.1 Sphaeroforma arctica JP610 | reverse complement strand
ATATATAAATAGAAACACACTCCCATATACATACAATATCACAAACATATCTACTTACACACACACACATAAACACAAACACATGCTTACACACTCACCAAGTCCAGCTCATATGTTTCGCCCAGCATGGGGTTGAAGGGTTTGTTGGTGCGGTAGTAGGTGGTGGCGTAACTAGAGACTGTGTACGCTGCGATGTAGCACATCCGTTCGTGTGTGGTGGTGCATTTGGCTGCCTTGTCCAGCAGATGTGAGTATTCCAGGTCTTCACTGAGACGCTGTGTAGGTGTATATATAGTGTTTAGTCTGCAAGTAATTAGTGTGTAGATATTTAGTAAATCTTAGAATCATATAGGTACCAATACGCATATATGAACTCATACGTATACACGTACATATACGTCTATATGTACTCATAAGCACATAAGTACTTATACGCATATATGTACTCATGCACATATAGGCCTAGAATGACCTAGATTTGCAAGCAACAATAACATCTGATTTTCTACACAGAGATGGTAGTATTCAATTTTGATCCCGTGACTCCAGTGTAGGCTACCTTGTAACACGGAGAGAAGTGTAGTCTGAATATTTACATAGAAATGGAAGTATTATATGTTTATACCATGACTACCTGTAACACAGAGAAAAGTGTGCACAGAGACAGTCACACACACAGTATGTATCCTGACTCCAGTGTAGGCTACCTTGTAACACGGAGAGAAGTGTAGTCTGAATATTTACATAGAAATGGAAGTATTATATGTTATACCATGACTACCTGTAACACAGAGAAAAGTGTGCACAGAGACAGTCACACACACAGTATGTATCCTAAATCCAATGTAGGCTACCTTGTGATAAAATAGAAGTCCTCACACAGACCGTTACACACACTTGTCTATCCCCCTGATCCACTTGTGGGCAGTTATTCTCTCGCGAAGTCGTATTCGTAACCGCAGCAAGTCTCCAAAGCGACAAGCCTCTAGCTGATGTACTTGTAATACCGGGAAAGGTCCACACACACACACAGATGTATATACACTGTTTGTGTCACTGACGCCAGTGTAGGTTATAGCTTAATACACGGAAATAAGTTCACATACAGAAAGATACATGCACTGATTGTGCCATGATCCAGTGCAGGCTAAGCTTGTAACCTACACAAGTGCACAAAGAGACACAAACGTGCAATTGTATATCAATCTGATCCAATAGTGAACACACCTGCAACATAGACAGCGGCTCGTTCATCATCACGGGCATGGGTATCTTAGACAAGTCTTTGCCAATGTTATTCTTCAGCACAGCCCTGTAGAACCAACAGTTGGATGTGAGTGACCTTATCATATATATCAGGTTAGATACAAACGTGTATATGGTATTAAAGCAACAGTTGGGTGTGAGTGACCTTATCATATATATCTGGTTAGATACAAACGTGTATATGGCATTAAAGCAATAGTTGGGTGTGAGTGACCTTACCATATATATCAGGTGAGATACAAACGTGTATATGGCAATAAAGCAATATTTGGGTGTGAGTAACCTTACCATATATATCTGGTTAGATACAAACGTGTATATGGTATTGGAGCAACAGTTGAAGGTGAGTGACCTGATCATATATATCAGGTGAGATACAAACGTGTATATGGCATTAAAGCAATATTTGGGTGTGAGTGACCTTACCATATATATCAGGTGAGATACAAACGTGTATATGGCAATAAAGCAATATTTGGGTGTGAGTGACCTTATCATATATATCAGGTGAGATACAAACGTGTATATGGTATTAAAGCAATAGTTGGGTGTGAGTGACCATATCATATATATCTGGTGAGATTTAAACGTGTATACGGCAATAAAGCAACAGTTGAAGGTGAGTGATCATATCATATATATCAGGTCATCTACAACCTTGTAGTAAGGCATCCAACCCCGGGATACAGTCGATAGTACTACAATACAAGAGTATCGTATTCCCGTGTGAAGCTTCAGCTTCAGCCCGACCCACAACGGGAGTAGATCATAGACAAATACACACCCCGAAGAGACAATGTGTTAATACAACACACACACAACAACTACAACACCACCAAACACAACAAAACAACAACACACATATAACAACAACACACACAACAACAACTAACAACACGTACACAACAACAAAAACACACACCACAGCACACACACAACAGCAACACACACACAACAACAACACACACACAACAACAACACACACACAACAACAACACACACACAACAACAACACACACACAACAACTACAACACGTATACAACAACAAAAACACACACCACAGGTTGAGCCTGTACACTTAAGTTTTATCGTGCACTGAAGTTATACGACTTAGCTGCGCTGCAAAAACACCCCAAAAACACCCCCAAAACAAACAAAACAAGCATTATATTTCACTTGTCTACTATATCAAACCACACCCATCCACAAGTGCAAATAACACACCACAACCCAAACAGCCACAACAGTAGATATCATATAAAACGTGGTATGGTGACTCTGAATGTTCACACAGCCACACTATCTTCCTACGCTTGTCGTGTGTGGAGATGGGTGTCCATAGACATACACACACAGTCAACGCGTGTGAGAGATGAAACGGGTACACGAGGGTCTCGGTACCAAGCAGGTGGACGAGAAATGTAATCGTATTCCGTATCTAGGAATTTAACTACAACTCAACGTTTTGCAAAGTAAGTGTACGCTGGGCCACAGCTATCCATCCGATCGGTTGTGGTTGTAGGTGTATGTGTTGTGGTTGTAGGTGTATGTGTTGTGGCTATAGATGTATGTGTTGTGGTTGTAGGTGTATGTGTTGTGGTTGTAGGTGTACGTGTTGTGGTTGTAGGTGTATGTGTTGTGGTTGTAGGTGTATGCGTTGTGGTCGTAGGTGTATGTGTTGTGGTTGAAGGTGTATGTGTTGTGGTTGTAGGTGTAGGTGATATGGTTGTGGTTGTAGGTGTTGTGGTTGTAGGTGTTTGTGTTGTGGTTGTAGGTGTTTGTGTTGTGGTTGTAGGTGTAGGTGTTGTGGTCGTAGGTGTATGTGTTGTGGTTGTAGGTGTATGTGTTGTGGTTGTAGGTGTAGGTGATGTGGTTGTGGTTGTAGGTGTTGTGGTTGTGGTTGTGGTTGTAGGTGTTGTGGT
>NW_014040277.1:80181-95818 GCF_001186125.1 Sphaeroforma arctica JP610 | reverse complement strand
AACAATTAACTGTCCGGTATTCCGCTATATCACGCTACGAGAGCCTCATATATACAGAATACTGCAAACAACGACTGATAAACAGTCGAAAGCACTGCCAGTGTACTTTGATATCTTACCGTATAAAAGATACGTCATCCCCAGTATCTACTGACATCTCGATATTTTTTATTTATTTAGGTAAAACAACATGCTTATAAATGCGTTGTGTTCAAATGGTGATAAACGACCAGAGTCTTTTAGATTGCTCTGCCACTCATCCCTTGCGCAAAAACTTCATACCTAAAATTGTATTCTCCTTTGAACCTTTTCCATCTTGTAATTCACCTTGTCCATCTACGCAGACTTATTTCAATCGGCATTCAATGCATTGGCTATCGAATCAAGCTTTACTCGTATCCTTCTCTTTACGTGGTTTTTAAATTGCGTGGTACCATCTTACTTAGTAGGACAATGCTTATACACAACGTCAAAGGAGTATTTCAAACCTCGAACATATGTATCGTGCATATAATTTAGTATTGATTGTCTCTATAGATGCACTGTGGGAGATATAGTGTGTTTCGATACTTCGCTGAACTGACACATTCCATCTAAGACACAGTGAAGTTTCTTGATAAAAGCTGAGAATGCATGAAATACAGATAGCAGCACAATAGAAACCGAGTTCAGCTATCTGATGCGACCTTCGTGAGACTAGAGCGCAATTCGCTCTTAGTGGAAATCTTCAACTACCATCAGATTTGGCTGTCCGACCGCCAAACAGTTATAACCTTCGAATATTGTGCTTTGGTGCCACATTTCGGTGGCAGTAGACAACATGGACATTTGCAGGAGCATGGATCCGCGCGGAATATCTGTTATCATTTGCTGACACGAGCAAAAGGCGCTCGTTCTAGCTTTTGAGTACTTCTACAACAACCCATAAGTAGGCACGATGCCACTCCCTTTGTTGACAGACAGCAGCACTGTGCTGTATGTGATGCGGAAGAGGAAGGGGCAGTCGAAGTGATGAATGCACAGTGGTTCTGTCACAAGAACAAAGTCCTGGCCGGTATCCCTCGGATACATGCCGGACAAACTCAATCTAGCAGCCTATACGCTTTCGCGCAGCGGCAAGTTACTTCAGTATCACTGGAGAGTATCATCGGAGGCGATCCCAAAAAATGACGAATCTGACTGTGTCTGAAGGAACGCACTTACCCGGAGAGCTACTACCTTCAGAAAGCTAGCCACGCGCATATAGCATTTTCGAATCGATTCAACGACAAATAGGAAGAAACATTGGAGCTCCTGGCTCTACCCGAACGATGGTCGGCCAGATCCTGGCACAGCTCGGCAGCAGATTGCGTCGAGCAGTCACAATAAACATCACCATTTGGCGGAAAGTCATATGGTGGCGACACATCGTCCCTCACGACAGAGGTTTTGTCATTCTCCCAAGAGAGGTTCACTACCCAGCTCCAAAAGAAGTAGTGGGTATGACCGATTCCCCCAGCGACAGCGTGTTATCTTAACCATAGCTCGTAGTATGAGATCAGCTCCGGAATGGGGCCTAGCGGCAGGAAGTCCTGAAAACTACCGTGGCGCCTGCCAATTTTGGGCTTATTACGCTGCTAAGCACAATATAACCACTTCAGTGGAGACCAACTCCTCAAGTTCCTAGAATTCTGTTTTTATGAGGGCTGCGAACCAGACCAGATTTATCAAATCTATTTTAGTTAACAGCTACGCAAGGAACCATAGTCTTATTACCCCCGATGATGTCACCTGGCAGCGTGAGGTGTAAGGTTATATAACCCTATGGAACCAAGGCAATCCGTCGACAGTCCCGGACAAACCCCGAATCCCTAAATAATTCTCGCTTCATGACTCGGTCAAGTACTTGACGCCTCCGACCTTAAAGGAAAAACTTCACATCTGCAGGCAGGTAGCTCGTAATGCACTAGGGGCCTGTTATAAATTATATCGTTTTTCTTCTATTCGGCTCTTTTGATTTTTTTAAACCTTTGCGTGTAGTTCATTGTGTCTAATATTTCGGAGTCAACTCCAGGAAGAGTGGATCAATTTATATAGTTGACTTTGCTACGTATGTGTGAAGTTTTAACTATGCTCATATATTTACATGCACTCACGAAGGCAAGGGCTTGAGTGTATACATGGACATAGTATAGAAAATATATTGATTCGCGCGAATTGAATTCATATTGTGTCTATATGTCAGTGAATGTGTGATGTAAATATGGAAATATAGATGAACAAAAAGGTTAGAGCGGGTGGGTAAGCATATGAAAATATGGATTAGGGAGTGTACGCACTTCATCGTCTTTTTATGCTCCTATTTTGATTCTGTGTATAAAAATATCATAGTCTTAGGTCGTAACACTAATTAGATACTTAACAATAACTCACAATTAGTGGACGACATAACTGTTATATTATCAGTTCCAGAATAGTATACGAGTGTAAACATTTTACCGGAATAGTATTTGTTCGCATGATAACTTGTAAACTATACTTTGTATTGCGTAGAAGGCTCTCATAACAAGCAGCCATTGTATATCTGTGACGGGTCGATAGCTCTCTAATAACTTGATGACAATACTCATGAAACCGGCTATATTGTCTTCGGAGACCCGCATGTTGAACGCGCTCTGAGAGAATCATATGCGAAAAGCATGCTATATAACATATTTGTCAGCAGCGCTGGCCGAAAAACCTGCCAGCACAAAGTACCGCTGTACGGCCCGTATACCGATGAAGTTATTCAGCGCAGTCGCTGGTGCTGGCGTACCGTCTATGACAGACAGGCACCTGGAAAGTAGTGCTCCAGAAAAATAATGTTTTACGCGGTCAAGGGACTTTGCGATAAATTGAGTCACAAGCGCGAAAGCTCGCGATGTTTAACGTCTGGCTCCGGACAGTCTGAAGACTGCGATCATAATACTACATACAAAGGCTGATAAACAGTCGAAAGCATTGTCAATGTACTTTAACATCTTACCGTATAAAGATATGTCATCCCCAGTATGTACTGTCATCTCGATAATTTATATTTTATACAAAACGGCATGCTCATAAAAATGTATTGTTCAAATAGAGTTGTAAACAACCAGAGTCTCCTAAACTGCTTTGCCGCTCATCACTGGAAAATACCTTTGTCCATACCTGAAGTTGTATATCCTTTGAACCTTTGTTAGAGTGTAATGTAGTAAACCCTTTCTATCTTGTTGTCCACTTTGCCAATTTACGCAGCCTTAGTCCAATCTTCAACACAATAGCTATAGACTTAAGCTTTATTCGTATCCTCCTCATCACGTGATGTATGAATCGTGTGGTACCTTCTTTCTCAGTAGGACAATGCTTATAAACAACGTCTAAGGAGTATGTTAAACCTAGAACAAATCTATTGTGCATACAATTTAGTATTGTCTCTATAAATGCACAGTCTGTGCTAAACTGGCACATTCAATATAAGAAGCAGTGGTAAGTCTCTCGATAAAAGTTGAGAGTGCATGAAATATGGACAACAGCGCACCAGAGTACAACAGGAGCGTCTTTCACGCGAGCGTGTGATAAAAATGTAGTACCCAATTGCAGTTTGAATCTAGTAATGGATGCGGCGTTAGCGGATATCACGAACTTTTTGGGTAGACTAAGTACAAAATAGCTGAGGAGTATCGTAGGGACAACGTCTTGCAAGCGTTGCGATGAAATAGGGGTATCTATGTGGCTGGAATGATTGGCGTACGGAAAGCATAAACTTCCCAAATAGGGAATATTGCACATGTATTGTATCGGATGCGAGCGGCTCACAATGTTATCTATGCTGTCAGTTATGTCTGTGCACAAATCAGGTAGCGAGACTTGTGGACAGTTGACTTTTCTTATTCGACGATGAGATGAGAAATTAAGTGGCAAGCTGCCAATTGAGACATTGTCAAATCTACTACCAAGGAATATCGGTGGATACGACGTATTGTTGAGAGAAATTGCAACATGAAATTACGATATGAAAATCAGAGAAGTCTGTCTACCTTCGTCAGCACGCAAACTCGCACCAACTTGGATGTGTGCAATTAATGTAGCAAGGGGTAGTGCCTTTACCGATTCGTGGTAATTCAGCATGCAGCCATAACGCAAAATCCTCATTGTACTCGAGGTTGATTGCAATCGCGAAATAAAATCAAAGCTCAAAACAGAAAATTGCATTTTGACTGACCTATGCTATTTTTTATTTGGAAATCTTCTCTTAGTTCTTGATGACACAACGGAGGACTGGGAATGTGTCCGAAAACGCGAATTTTAAGATAGAACATTGCGGATTATAAAGGTTAGCAAATTGGAGGCTCGCCGCCTGAAAATGGGCGATTAAAATCGGCGTATTTTTCTGAACTCTCTGTCAGATACACCAATAGATCACTCGGTAGTCTACAGCGTCCCATCCGTGTCTGAAAAACTCAATATTTGAGTCGAAATTCTATAGGATGGTTGGGTAGTTGACTGTTCATCATGTCGTCGCTCATCCGAAAGCAATATAGACACAATATATTATTGCCGACCTTTGTACCGCCCCTATCAAGTGTTCAGATTCCAGAATTGATATGTACTTTTTCGCCCATTTAGCATTTAAGATCGGTATAAATAACATCAGATTGACTTTAAAATACCGTATCGGTTCGAAACAAGACAGCATACTATTTTATTGGAACGCATTACACCTTGAAAATAGTTGTATACCTCGCTTCATTCAAAGGTACCTACATGCTATTTTTCACATGCAATGTGAGGCCTCAGTATGAAATATGTATTAAAAAAAACAGTATTTGATGTAATTCATACGAAAGAAAAATCCGACTACGCGTAATACGAGCGACAGCTGGTATGTATATATATACACTCGAAAACAAAGCTCAATCGCAGCACCTACCAATGTAGGAATGTCACTATTATTGGGGTCGAAAGAGGTAAATGATATCACATCAACGTCGATCTTAAATACTACGCTTTATACATATTTAAGTCGAATCATCTTTTACAACTAAACTTGTGCATAAACGTGTAGTGAGTGAGGTATTTAATGAATAGGTTATCAAATGCCCATATAAAATTTTTCCTCAATACCAAATAGTAGTCCTTTTGATTCTAAGACGAAACACACGTCACACTTGTATTTCTCCCTGCCCCCTAGCCATTTGTTGCGCATGTTGTGTAAATGAAGTTAGGGCGCCGAGGTGAACGTAGTAAGCAGTGGGTGGCTTTAAAATGGGATCAGTAAGGTCTCGATCGAGAATTTAGAATATTTGATAGACAATGTTTCAGATTGTCAAGGAAAATAAGGTTTATCGCCATGTCTGCGTAATTTAAAAGTTGTACAATTATGTGACAAGCACATTATTGGTCAACTTTTGAATTGGGATTCAGGTACACGAAAAAAAACGCTTTTGGGTAGGTGCAAACTCTTGCAACAATGATCAAGTTTATAAAGTCAAGGGCTCTTGAATTAGTGATAGGCTATGGTATTTACACATAAACGCACAACAATGAAAGCGATTCTAGTGAGCACTCAGTACATCGATTAAATCGTTTCACGTTCAAACTTTTGGGTAGGTAATGTATATCAAGTCAATTAATGGTTGAATATCTAAACATGAGATTGCAAAGCACATATGAGTACTTAAGAGTATACTCACATTATTGTTTATACTGCACTATAATCACTATGTAATGATTAGATAGATACCTACATAAGTGATGGAACAAGGAATGATTCAATGGCCAGATCTCATAAAGCTTTTTTTCATGGAAGCTTGGTTCGACCTAACATAGATGCAGTAGTTAGTGGATAAACTCGCGCTGGTCCATATAGATTTTCGTCGACGATGATTTTGTTGCTGCCATAGCCTTTCCAACTACGAAGAATCTTGCTAATATACTTTAAGCAAGTAAACTGGCACATAAATGATAAATATACCTTACAACGAGTTTAAGCCGGCCACCATATCCAGTTGTAAAAACGTTTTGCACAATGCAGTAACTTTGCAAGCGTTCTCTTTCTTGATTGCTTGTGTAAACATCCGACATATCGCAGATAATATATCATAAACCGAATGGTGAGGCTCACTTATATATTCGGTCGCAAGCGCTTCAATCATGCCTCACTTAACACAATTTCAAAGGCCGAGTATGGTTTCCACATCAAAGTCCGAATATTGACAATCACAAGTATTGTCACAAATACAATGATGTGTTGTCAATATTATATATGATTTACGAATTATGGCATTAGACTGCCAGTTTGAAGAACGAACAGCCAATCAATGGAATATACTCTGACACCAGTCCCGTCCCAACCGAAGTCAGTTTTTTACAGTGATCATATAGCTGAGAATATCAATTCGAGGTTTTGACTAAAAACAATATGATTTCGGCGTACAATCTGCGCACAGAAAAATAAAGGTACATATTAGGCATATTGAAATGCCTTCACTACACAGGTTCTGCAACTTAAGAAGAAATATTGTACGCTAAATCTACAATCAAAATTTTCGAAAAGCTTAGATCCACGCGAACGATGACAAGATTTCAAATGTTTGGGCCCCTATCAAATATCAATGTATATATAGTAAATATCTGCCCAGATAATCTAAATATATCGAGTCATACTTTTTATGACCCTATTTTTTATTAAAAATAAATATAATTTGCGATAAGGAAAGATTATCTTGAAAGTCCACGCGAAGCT
The DNA here is from genome assembly GCF_001186125.1 of Sphaeroforma arctica JP610. Classification (NCBI taxonomy): domain Eukaryota; class Ichthyosporea; order Ichthyophonida; genus Sphaeroforma; species Sphaeroforma arctica. The sequence continues at coordinate 89,073 of NW_014040277.1, read as the reverse complement.
CGCTCAAATAATATTAGGGCGTTCTATTGTTCTCTAATTTCTCATCTTGAAGGGTTAAATGATGTCAAGAAAATAGTGTCGAGCTGCATCTGTTATTGTTTGCTTCTTCAAAATATTTTTCAAGCGAGGAGTAGAGAGAGATAAGATATGAAATTATATACGTCAACGAGTGTGTGAAGATCAACTTGCTGCGTCTTCAAAAATTTATTGATATACTCCATTTGTTGCATTGATCAATCGTTGCGGAAGTAAAGTATTCGAGACTGCCTATACGAGAGTAAAACAACTCGTCCCTCCTGCTGTAGGGTGCTCCATGATACACTTTTAAGTAAGCGAATTCTTACAAGTTTTAATGGCATTTTTGCTCTGACATTCTCATCATACAAGGTACGAGGTATATTCACGCAGCGAGTTGACTAGATAGTCATCAATAGCATATCTCTGCGCATGCACAAGTTAGTAGTGTTGTAATCGGTGTGATCCACAAATGACCATGTACCACATTTTGCTTATATTCCCTTACTCTGGTATTGCATTTCACTAGAAGTATGGCAGCATTTGGCATATAGTGGTTCCTTTTTTGTAGATAAAGATACACTTGATGGTTCGTATATAAAGTTTCAGAGCATAAACCACAGACCGCTCATATTTTAGTTCAGATAGCGGCAGTTGTATGGCTGGTTGCTTCGCTCCACTCAATTCTACTGATACGTCCGATATCATTTTGAGATACCTAAAGAAGTATAGCGTCAGCGCCTGATTGATTTTTTGAAGTTGAACAATGTTCTTGAATTGGGCTTCAGCTATTTACCTATCGCTTTTGGAATGAAAATACCGGAATTGGTTGCGGATTGAAATTCATTATTTAGATTGCTGGACGAATTTGGCTGGTCTCTATGCTTGTGCGAGTGTGAAGGTTTCACAATAGATGTCCGGTGTCTGTATACTTGCACGTGTATATTTCTGATAACAAAATTATTCTGCACAGCAGCATCGCTGAATGTGCTAGCATTGTGTTCTTGTTCGGATTCAGCTTAGGCTAGCTATATGAACAGCGAGGGGGCATCTTACTGTGTATTTATTACTCCAGACATTCCAAAACGTACCAAGCAGCAGTATTTTAGAGAGTGGTACAGACAATTTCGTTATCGCTTGCACCAACAAAGAAGGAGCAATAAGTCTTCTGTACCAAACATAGTCAAGTGTAAAGCGAACAGCATAACAAAGGGATTTGAGTTCAATAAGGAGGAACGCAGATACTTTTTATCGTACAAAACTCAGGCGATATCAACTTTTCGAACAAACAAACAACATTATGACGATTCTATTTATGTACATGTCAGATGACCAGTTACTTGCTATATAAGCGCTAGCGCAAGCACTCTTACAGATGCATCTCCTTGCATGCAGACCTCAGCTCCTCAGCATATTTGAAACTACACACGCGATATGTCACTCTCAGACGATCCTGCCTAGCAATACATATCCAGCCAGAACCCCTAGAGCCCAAAGCACCTGATGACCAAAATCACGCGTTCCCAGCCAGCACTGTTTGCTTTATCTCGTACCTCTTATGCCTGTTGAATTAATGAAACGCAGTCTCCCTTAAGCATGATTCGGCCAACCTTCTTATTCTCTTTACCTTCTTTTTCATATACCTGGATGAGAATAAATAATGAAAAATCAGTAAGAGCGCCGATGAAGTAAAAATACGATCTAATACAGGAAAAACCCGTGCAGTCATGGAGCCCATTAAAATTCGCATATATATATATATAAAGTATAAATAGATATATACATATACACACACAAACTTTCTCAAACACACACCACACAGAAATATATTGGTAGTTGTCCACGTACATGCAGAGTATACAAAGGGCAGCAGACATTCACGCCGGCATAGATTGCATTTGCACATTCCGAATATGTGACTACGTTTGAGGCATGCATAGTATACACGCAAATTTGACTATGTATTCATATACAATGAGCGATACAGATTCACACAACGTATTCTGGAATGTAAATTGAAGAAATAATTATGCAAATATGCGTATGTAAAATAACAGATATTAATGGAAGCACCCGTATATATATATATACCCTCCGTGAAATCAGTATCGCATCTGAACTTCCATGCACAATAATTCATGCAAAACTTTGAACATATACAGTCACAACAACAAGCATATACATACACACACACACACATAATCAACTGAAACAGAAGAAAGAAGACGAAGCAAAAGCGAAACCCCAACACACGCACAAGCAAACACAAACTCACGCACAATTGAAATTTGATGATTATAAACCTAAAAACACAACATATGCATAATATATATATACATACAAATAGAAATAAACACAAACAAATACAAGCATATTCTCTATCATGATAGACACTGCCATATCAATACCTACATGATCGTTAATATAAGCATGTGTGCATACTATAACAATATATAACATTATACATATTCATGATTATATTATATCAATATAAATGTTCATGTGTGCCTAAATATGTATTATCAAAATAATTAGAGACACAAATAAATCCATACATACACCTGAATTTTAAATAAAAAAAACACAGCTAAATCCATACATACATATATACATATACACATGTATATGAATAGGATACTGCATACAAACATGTGGATGTGAACACTTGAGGATATATGCCTATGTTTGTACATCTATATGTATCTAAGGTTACAATCATACTCTTAATATCACCCACACATTCACAAACGTCAACTAAATATATTCTATACACTTCACACATATATGCATACACACACACATATATATATATATATCTGCACGCATGTAAATATATGAATACAAATACATGTAAGTTATGTATATACACTGCAACTTACAATAAACACACACACACACACACACACATATATATATATATATACATCGCAAACAAAAGCACACACACACACACATATATATATATATATACAAGTTTAACTATAGACAAGCATGTAAATATTATCATAGTATCATCGTTAAAAAATCAAACACCTTGAATATATATATATATATGTACACAAGTATACACATACACACATAAACACACACAGACACAGATAGACACACAAACAAACAAACACACACACACACACACATATATATATATATATATTTACACACACACACACACACACATATATATATATATATATGCGTATATAGATCATGTATTGTTTTACGGTTATATGGTGCCTCTATATGACTGTACACACGCATGAAAAAAACCCACAATATATTCGAGTATCGAGACAACTTATAGTCCAAAAACATCTGGCAGATATGCACTGTTCCCTGTTTCACTGTATTTACACACCATATTTCGAGTAGTCAAACGACTAAAGATCAATATGTACCTGTATATGTTTTTTCGAATTATTTTAAAGACACAGTGATTCTGCAATTGCATACCTCTTCCGCCTCATCCAGTACAAGGTTCATATACTCGTCAAAGCCCATCAGCTGTCCTTCTATTCTCATGCTCGAGTTCTCGAATAACCACACTTGGATACGAGCCTTACTTTGTAGCAATCGAAACACCATATTAATAGGCAATACGATGGTCTTTTGTACACGGGCTGACATCTTGGAAGAATATTATATGGACTACGTCGTTGATTGTTACTGTTTGTGCACTATCGTCAGACTAAAACAAAGTTAAAAGTTTTGGTGGTAAGATATGTATGTATGGAAAATACTAAAAAATAGAGGATATGGTACGTGGGTTGGATGGCTGGGTCGCTGGGTCGGTGTGTATTTTCAAAATAGCGTCTGAACTGAGTGAACTCTGGAAGTGCTGGCTTTTCTCGTGGAAAGATTCAACCAAGTTTTTATTCTAGAGCGGCATTATAAACTTACTGCAGCAAAAGACCCTATTTATTAGAGTATATATATTTTAAACGTTTTTAGCTCAAAATGCAAACAATCAATATGATTCAGATCAAAAAAAGTTCCAGCTGTCTAGTTTTTTCCATTCAAAGGTACAAACTATGTTTCTAGGTTTTCCATTGAGTAAAACGTAGCGAGCTGCCATAGAATTCAGGGTTATCTATGGATAAGTTACCGCTTGGGTTTGAATATATAGTGTATAATGTACCTATAGGCTATGTACCATCTACCGTACGATCACTATCGTCTATACTGTTACATGTCGATAGGCACATAAGCATGCAATTCAACCAGGACCCAATTGCCAGAGGTCTTGCGAATGGAAACCCTGAGGATGGTGTATGGGGCTTAGTTGTGGTGGCTCTTAATCCGTTCCCAGAAGTGGCGAGGGTAAGTGTTGATGTAGGAGGCAATCGACAAGCTGCAAGAATCTTTTTCAAACCACCTTGCACGCTGTGGGAATCTTTTTCAAATCACCTTACGACATGCTGCAATATTTATTTATTTAAATACCTTACTACGCTACTTTCAATTTGCGATCTTGGTTTCATAAGAACACTTGACAGGAAAAATTCCTCATTGAACATTGTACACATAATTCACAATTCTGATCTTGCAGTTCGTAAGTTATACGAAGCGAATAATAAACGTATGAGTTGGCTGAGGGAGTCGACGTGCAAAACTGTATGTTTTAGACTATCAGTACATTGATTAATCGAAAACTGGAGATGAACTGTCCTTTTATACTCATAATCAACAACTAGCTATCGCGGTCTGTGTACTTAAATGCCACACCCCCACGAAACGAACCTAAAACTATCAAAACACTACCATTTGTTCGATGACGTGAATCTGTGTAAAATTGTTGTTTATATACTTCACAATAGAACTTTTCACATGCTTCAATATCTATCTACACGTAAGCTGATATGAAATAAGACAGTACATATCAGAATCAGCAGCAGCTGTGGCTTACGTCTTGTATTGAGCATGCAAGCTCATTTTTCTTCCACCTGCACACATATGCCAATACTCCGACACCTTTAGTTGTACTATAATCCCTATTATCACGAACGTATGGAAATCTGAGGTACATTCATAGTCGGCTCTTGCTCTGTGCTCACCGAAAGTACTGGTCAACAACATATATTTGGTGTATCTATTGCTACATAGGTATACATGATTTTCGGCATATGGATAAGCAGATTCCACCAACGCACGAGTCATATCCCAAGTGAATCAGAATCTCAATTGTGCGGTGGATGGTTCATACACCTCAGGAGCCGTACGAGGCTTTTGCGCGACAGATCAATGATATAGACAAGAACAATGCTGTGTACGTCTATCCCTTTTCAGCTCTACACTGTACCGTGGCGACGATAACTGCTTTTCATCCGACTGTCGGGTATGCTAGATGTGTTCTCACGTGTAGTGACATCTCAAGGTGTGGGTGGACTTGTACGTGTATGTTTGAAGTGTGTATGTACACGAGTGCGGTTGTGTGCTAGTGCAATTGCAAAATAGGATGTGCTACCATACGTATGAGTTTATAAATATTAGCTAAAATTTCTGTACGTGTGTATGTGTAACCGTGCAATTCACCCTTCATGAGTAGTGTTCTGAACTTTGTATTTGGTGTAAAGAAACAGTATCGGTTTTAAAACTCATCTCTAAGTTAATATCTGGTTAAATATATATTTATATAGATCAGGGTGAAACATAGCATGTTAGATCGTACCCCGTTGCCATTCTATCTGTTAAAGAATAGCGCATATGATTTTGTTTTCCAAACGTTCCTTTGTGCTATCAAAGCCAAGCGCCTCTGTGTTTAGTCTACGAAGCTTTTCTGTGGGTTTTACTACCCTACTCTATGTCTATGTCTACTCGGTATGCATGCTAATTGTGCGCTTTGTGTGCCCACATAAGCACAACAGGGATATCTCACAGCGCTTGGTGGTCGTCTAGGAGAGGCTTTGTTTCATGTCGGGTATTACTGCACGACAAAAGCTCATTCTAGCTTCTTGCATTAAGACTTGTAAGCGGATGTTGTTCTTCATCAGCGTTAGGTACCATCGCCACTTTTTGAATCTCTCTGAATGACATACACTATTACTAAATGATACGAAACGGTAAAGTCGTCTCCATATAGCTATCATTGCTTACTGTGAGAGCGTGTACCTCCATTTTGTGCAGCTATTTGTCGTCGGGCGCTGTCAATGAAAACAACAAGGAGGAGGTTATTCAGAAGCGAAATGATCTCATGCACGCTTCTCGGGTGATTTTTGATCGCGTAATGGAACCGCTAAAGACTGAAACCAAACACGACACCTACAAGTACACTTTCGGGAAACCCACCATCTCGCCGAATGCCGGTATTATGTTCCTCGGTATGTTTGTTTGACACATTCTCGTATGTAGGTAGATATCAGTATCCTTGTATGTACATCACAGCATAGCAGTCATTTTTACCGGCATATACTAATGTGATATTTATATGAAAATATGATTTTTTTTTTGGCTTCTCGTGCAGTAAGCTTTCGATCTTATGCGAAGTCTAACTTGCCTGTGATTTCGCACTTTTCATAGTTGAATGGCGCCACTACGTTCTATACATAACACTTGCCTTGGTGTTAAAAAATATTTAATTATAGCTCCCTACTTTGAGCGCCGAGTCTCACTAGTACCGACTTCTAAAACTAGCTTTAGCTTCATAATTAGTGCTTGTAGTCCTGCGCATGTCTGACGAGCTAAATAGGGTATAACTTACGCACCAGCTGCAACTATTTTAACTAGCGCGTGGCTCTCGGCGTTTACATATATACAATTGAAAAGTGTCGATCGTCGGTGACGTACACGAAGAAAATAGTTTCTAAACTATGATGAAGAAACCTGAACTTCAAGGCGAGCCCTAATAGTTTGACTTGAGTACACAACCGGTAGTTATTATTCAATGAATGCGGTTCGTATATTTTACATACTCAACGCAAGTCCTATCGAATTAATGTTGCACCAATTGGTCCGAATGCATCAAGTGCGTGCTTTTCAAGAATGAATAACCTCAAAAGTGAGCCACAGCGCATTGGCATATGTGTAGCAGCCCCAGCAGTATGACTAATAGGTGGATACATATGTCTGAACACACCACAACGCAAGCAGACGAATCCGCGGATGAAATTACTTTGGTAAGGAAACGGCTGGCAGTGGAATTCGGCATCGCGGAGGGCAGTACGATGGCACCCGAGCTGCAGGAATGTGACTATCCGACAGATAATTATATACAGCCAAGTAAGTCCCCGGACCGTGCATGGAGCGTTACATAACGCCTACTGAATATACTCATGCCTACTTACTTTTCCTAAAACCACTATGTCACAAATTACTTTGCGGCCTGGTTGAAGTTGGAAATAAAATGATCACATTCGCTTGAGCGAGTGCGATATTAAGCCAACAAAATTATGAAATTATATCTAACTACGATGCACCCAATTACACCCAGATATCAAACACACCAGTTTCTTGCGATATGTTGGTGACCCAGACGCCGAATTCGAGGCCAATTTCAAACGACTGGCGGACAAGCATTGGCACGACGTTACCTGGACATGTGATCAAGCTATGACTTTCACTTTGGCAAATGAGTTAGTCCCATACATGCACATCTCTGATGTACACAGGCTGCACAGGCGACAGTTCGGGACATAGTGAGATTGTATAGTTAATTATTTTTCACGCAGTAAACGGAGTAACGTGGTACTGCGCCAAGGATACATAAGTATTTGGATGTAATTTATTAGGTCATCGATATTTTTCTGCAACGAAGGTACATCAAATAGTTTCAGATATGGTGGGCGAACATAAACGCCTGAATCCAACTCCAATCGATGCCTATGTGTATGATTCATATGCAATGAGTATTGTTAAATGAACCGAAGAGATTAGTAATCAAATGAAAGAAAATATACCGTAACAGCTACGAACTGAGACGGGACAAGACGTAGTAACCACATAGGTTCATGCTTTGCTATTTAAAACATGGATGTATGCTCAGATGGCAAGCAGTTACATCCGAGGGCGTAGACAATGGCATGACTGTTTTTTGTGGTCGTGTGCATATATTCTGCGAACCTTGGAAAAATGAATCCATATATATATTTACATATATGAGTGAGTTTATATATATATATATTTATATGAGTGAGTTTTTCTAGCAGTTCGTAGATTTTAATTCGCTACATACATCTGCTTGCACATAAGTACATTACTAAAGCAGTTTGTATATGCACACCTGTACATCATCCGCACGAATAAGAATTGTGTGGCTTCGTGGGAATTTAAGATATAAAACATATATACTTATGTTCATAATGTACAGATGCATATAGCGTTTACCTGAACGTAAACACTTCCCCAAACTGAAACCTTCCTTTCATTACTCGTGTCTGTAAGACAGCTTAATATACCATTATATGCACACGAGGTATCCTAGCGTCTTCGATGTTCGCACAAAAGACCAAATATTCAGTGCATGTATGGATTGAGTGGCCGATAGCAGCGATAAGATATAACCGATCTTAAACCAGGTACGTGGGCAGTAACGCTTCGATAGAGTTTTGAATGTATCGCCGGAATTGGCTTTGTATTTCTTGTTATCAGAGTGCTATCTCTTTACTTGTAGTACGCACTACCTCGAAGACCGTAACTATACAATAGTCGTCTGAAGCACAATAACACGTATTCAATAAATTGTATTGAGTTATCCTACTGATTTTATGACACTATCAAATGTGACATTCGCCTGCGAGTGCCCCATGCTGTACCGAGTTCATATATTAGCACTCACAACAATATGGTCGCATGCAGTGGTTATTAGCATAAACAGCCGTGATTCACGGATCGCTTAGAGTTCTGGTGCCATATGCCAGGATGTGCCGTAGTCAAGCGCCAATTATA
>NW_014040277.1:60481-70724 GCF_001186125.1 Sphaeroforma arctica JP610 | reverse complement strand
AACACACACACACACACACACACACACACATTTACATATATATATATATATATATAATGCAGCACGTAGAAAATTATCATACAGTAGTTTTGCACACTTCTTTGTGTTCAGAAAGGGAATGAAATTGGCTGTGTTGTGAGGGGTTTCTTAATCGTTGTGTATAAAGTATTTAACAACAAGTTTGTAAGTATTTTCACATCCTTGTACATAAGACATAATAAACAACTAGATTATCGCGTATCTCGACGAATCTTGAGGAAATATAACACTGAACGAGAGAATGCTCTAATAACGAGTGGGCCAGTTTACAAGAAAATATAATTTCAAAGTACAAAGTATTCGCATTTATCGGCAAATCTTTTAAAGTTGAGGAAGCTAACGCTACACCGCCTGTTTCTACGTCCGAATTATGTAGAAACCGATAAAATGAGTGAGACCAAGGTGCGGGAGCTCGAGGATATGTCCGGATCATCGGCAGACGAGGTTTGTAAAAATGGATGTCTGCGGCGCTGATTTTCACTGAGTTCCCCGCAGATGCTTGACGTTGCGATGCGAGTGTAGCAAGGCATTGGTTACTTATCGTGCGGTACCTCCGTCAAAACCAAATAGCGGGGATAAGTGGCAGTACCAGACAGTCCTTAGGTTCGAAACGAGCGAAGGTGTGGTTATGTTATATGTTGCCGTTTGGAGCCCCATATATGGCGTGTCATCGTACCAATCTAAAGGATCCACCTGAATTCTATTACCTGCACAGTTTTGCTTCCGGAGAATCCCTCGAAGTCGAGAAGTGGGGCAGTCCTATGTGTCGAGTGTCGTCACTACTCTGCGATCGCAGCTGTCCTGTCTACCGCTGGTGCTTGATATTGAACCTGGACTGGTATGCAAATGTCGTTCGGAATGAGGCCTAGGAACGTGGTGTGCTGCTCAGAAGGGGTGCAATACACGGTGACACGATCATATTTATTGACTAATGTGGTATGCACACAATACACTCGTGAAATACCTATCGTGATCTGTAGAGACTTATGATTCTGGATGAGGATTGTGACGAGCTAGGTCAAGTACTTAGTGCAATACGGTTTAAGCTGACTTGAAAGTGACTCACGTGCGCTAGCGTATGAGCATGAGTTATATGGCCGTTTCATCCTCAAAATCCAACTTTCTAACTCAAAATATCGTGCCCTTCATATGCAGGTACTCGGAAATGGACCGGGAACCTGCGTTCCAATATTCTTTGTGTGCTTCGCCTTGCGGGTATGCATCTACGTTTGTTAACCTTTTCTGCTCTGATTAGCCACCTTCGGCACCTTATCCTTATGAAATGAAGTGCATCATTGTCATTTGTTCACATTTAACTCTAAATATCCCATATTGTGCCGGTCCGCTTAATTTCGAGCGCTGTAGTATCTTTCGTACGGAACATGGATGTAGCATGCGTTCACATCCTTAGCAGCTCATTAAATGGCGATGACTGTCTTTCTTAAACTTGTACATTGTCGCTAGCTAACCCTGTTTGCTTTAATTTGTGTTCAACGTCTGCACTACAGTTTCTGGGCCTGCGCAATAACACGAAGTTGATGTATGTCGAGAGCGTTGCGCGCGTGAAGAATCTTTCGCTTACAGGCAAGATCATCTACAAACTAGGACTATGCGACAACTTCCTAGTACAATGGCCAACATTGGCAATGAAGTATCCTAGAGCGACGTACATAGGGCGTTTGATATAACTTTCTATGCTGAATACGTATAGATATACGCATGTAGCACACATGCCTCAGGGTAGTGCCGGTTTTTGATGTATACACATGTGCACATACGAACCTACGGCGTCGGAGACTTTCAAATTCAATCTGCACAACTAACTAGCGAAAGGCACTTTGCCGTAAGCGTGGTACAGACTCCGATATACTTGTCGATGACACACAACACACAACAGCGTCCATTGTCTCGACATAGCCCGCACTCTTACTTTCTTCCTTCACGATGTTGGAAGGCGTAGAATGGTCAGCATGCTTATACCAAGAGGGAGCAGCCTTGGGACGATGTTGACTATGCTGCTGCTGGTGGCGGCAAGTGCTCCTCGAGACTCAGAACCCGGAGTGATGAGATACTCGGGGGAATCAAAGCCAATCGGTGTTTGCCCGGAGAAGGCGTGTCTTAACTTCGCCCACGCCTCTCACTCGAGATTTGTGCGTAGGGCTTTCTCAAGAATCTAGTTATTGTTGTCTCCATATGAAAGCCCACTCGCACGTTACAGAATCTTCATGAGTCGTTCTGAGACCACTCTCTCGCCAAGACGTGGTTCAGCTCTTATCAAGGGGCACAAGCGAATATAAAACCCCACACACCTGACCTGGGTCAATATCCCTGCTACTTCACGAACGACCGAGAAGTCGGCTACCCGGTAATCGCACAGAACTGTTTACAGCTGTGGGCGTATTGTGTAGGCATAGAGCGTACTACAGTTAAAACGTCAGGGTTTTAATGTAGTTTATTTAGTGTGATTGTAAGTAGCTAGGTATGTATGCACTGCATATGCTTCATAATCCACTGAGCCGGATGCCGTGTCGCCCTACTTCAGTAGATGGCGACACCCCACCAAGTCCTGCAATGCGATCATCAATTGCAAATTGCGACCAGGAAGGGCGATACTGCATGCTACAATGTGAACATACAGTGACTGGAGGTTTACTTGTAATGCGAAATCCGGTTAGGAGACTGGCGAGCTCAGCACCCTGTACCTTGACCAATAAACCATTCTAAATGTACAATCATGAACAGTCGCTTCTATTACAAATATATTTAGTTTGGAGTGATGCGAGAGTCGGGTTTGACCTCAACAAGAGCCCGAATGTCAGTTCAAATTACACTTATGCCTTTGGTATGAGAGATGCTGGAGAAAATATAACTTCTATTAAAGCTTATCCTCTAGGTACGTTGACTACAGAATGCGTTGTCGTATCGAGCTACTACATGTACCCCTGTTTTGATTTACACCGCTGTAGGTGTTTGCGCCTGAATAATATATTCTGCCGGCCGCATATCTTGAATTTATCCTTAACTTACACATGTAGTAAAGATTCATAGCACAGTTCATACCAATAATTGGGGTTCTTTTGGATGCATCTCCAACATACTACGATAGGTTTCAGAATTACACCTCCAATCGACACATTGGACAGCAATCTCTAAATTTCAAGCAATAACCGAAACGCTCCAATTAGCTTGGCCGTGTCGCATCATCATAGTGAGAATTGTTGGCGCTCCGCTGTCGCGCAATATATATGAAGCAGAGAAGGTGAGCACAATCATATGGCTGCAGACCTACGAAGTGGGTCCCGCTACCACTGTGTAAGGGGTCAAATGGGAGCCAGTGCCAGGGCATTTCATATGGAGGTCATTTTTATTAGGTGTCAAGTCTTCACGTAGCTTAACGTGTATACAATTCAGACGCACATAGCCGATATTCCTTTGTTGATGGCTGTGCGTTAGGAGAGCGTATGAAGGACTGTCCACGGGAAACCAAACCAAACTGAACTATTTGGCATACAAAAGCAGGTGCGTAGCGCCGGCTCCGAGGCGACAAGCCACCAGAAAGTGCCACTTGCACAATCCAACACAACTCTTTCCCGGGCGGCGGGCGATGGGTTGCTTGTGTCTACACTAGTAGGTACTGTTTGTTTGTTTATTCGCAGTTCACAGAACAAAAGTCATCCACCAGGCTTAGATCAGTGTGTTGCTGTTAGAGTAATGTCTCCCCGCCGGTTGGTTGGCTGAGCCCTGGCGGCCGTACGACGATTGTCCATAGCCCTGTCTTGGCATGACTACAGAGTAAAACAGCAGCGAACGGAATGTCAGTCAGTTTCGCGATAATGATATGTCGTTTGAGATGTGCTCTGAGTTCAAGCGGCATGTTTGCGCCGATAGCTCTGCTTTCCTTCCAAGTCAGACAAAGCTGCATGGAAACGACGCTTCGATCTGCAGAGAGACATGATTCGCAGTTTATAGCGCAACCGCCGTGCTGATGTAGACTCGTGCATCCTTAGGTATACATATCACATGCACACTCATACACACAAGTCGCTCAAAGCATACAGCATGGAAGCACAAATGCAATGAGGTTTGCAGTGATTACATTGTATAACTGTCATTCGAATGCTGTACAATGTCCCATTCGCGTACATGCAAACAAGAATCACTACAGGTCGGCCAAGGACAATCTCGCATAGACACAAAGACATACTTGGCTGCGCTCCCATTGGGGTGTCGGCTGGTTGTAAAGAGCCCAGTGTAAGCACTGGTTCAGCCTTCTTCGTGGCGCCCATACCCAATGAACCGGCATCGAGGTTCACCAGTCCAGCACCAGCGCCTCCCCACGTGTTGGCGGCCTGCAATCGAAGAAGAAAGACAAGTCGCACAGTGAGAATAGCAAGACATGGCCTGTCCGGTGAAGTGTCACACAATAATCCCCATCGATCGCGTGTGGGAATAAGAAGACTGCTTGTACCTCGTTACCTTGATAGTCTATCGAACTAGGAACGAATCGATTTCCCAAAGCGACAAGAATATTGTAACCGCTGCGCGCTTGGTAGCTTAGCAACTGGCAGCTATGCACAATGAACGCGTGCCATGAAATATTAATAGCATGCACTCACCGGTGGCTTCGTGCCAGTCGCTGACGTGGGCTTCATCGGCTGCATGCTATAACCCGCTGGCATTCCCTACAAGATCGAAGCAGTGGTTCAGAATCAATGTTAGAATTGCAATAGCACAGACTGCATCACAAAAGTAGTCGGTATCAAAATCCACCACCGCAATCGAGCGCCATTGTGTTCGCATGTGACATTCGGGCCTCATATTTCGGGGTTATAGTTACACCTCTCGGTCATGTTCTAGCACCGCCTGGGTGTACAGCATAGCATTGCCGCGGGCACCCACTCCCCAGGAACCGGGCTTGCAGTACCAGGATACAGCGATATTTGCGTGCATGTAAGCGAACCATACACGCATTCAGCACATACACACCTGCATGCCCTGGGCCCCAAAGGCCTGGTTCTGCTGTGCCTGGGCCTGGGCCTGGGCCTGCTGCTGTTGCATCATCATCTGCTGTTGCGTCTGTTGCGGCATGCCCATGGCACCCATCCCCATGCTGTTCATGGGCATCCCCATGCCAGTGGGGGCGACACCGCCCATGCCCTGCATCCCAGCCATACCCATGGCCATTGGGTTAGCGGCGGTGGTCTGCGGTATTGTCATGTTTGGCTAGACGAAGGTAGCGAGAGTGAACGAGGATGAGATGTGGTGTGAGCATACCGAGCCACTTGCTGAGCTTTTCCGCAGACGAAACATAGGAAGTGATCCCAGTTGATGCCGGGTTACAATAGAGTGTCAAGCGTATGCTTACAAGCAACCTGAAGGTCGTGGCTGTGTTTTGCAACTGCAGACGATTATGCACACATATAGATATACTCATTCATGCACACACTACTTTCACATACCATCGTCTGTTGTGGGGCTCCCCCGAAACTTCCAAAAGCATCACCAGCGGCGGCTACTGGTGCGGCAACTGGCGCGGGCGCTGCGGGAAATGTAGCGCGAACATATGAATAATCGGTGCAATCACATCGCTGATACGCTGTCAATATTACATAGTCTCTATATTAAGATTTGACCCACGTTTACGATACGTTGTCTTTTCCCTGTTACTGATTCCTATTCCCGATTCTGATAGCAGGCAAAGCAAAGATATAATAATACTGCACGCCACTACAGCGTCTGCGCAGAGAAACACATACCGGCGAATGTTGTGAAATCTCCGAAATCTTCACCGGCCGCTGTGCCACTGTAAGCAGCCTGTGTGTTCACTGGTGCCTGGACCGGCGCAGCAGCAACGGGCTCAGAGCCTGTGAGGCGTCAAATGGTGTATGCTTATTAGGTGTATAATTAATTGTTGTGAATATACAGCCACAACTGGAGCTGAACTTACATCCGAATACACACTTACCCACTCATGCAACACACATGTGCCGGCTATATTGTGGACACGCGGAGACATTGTCTGCGAAGTGTTTGCATATCTGCTCACAGCCATCGATTTTTCTGCACAAACTATCTCACGGAACGCCTTGATTTGCACCACTGAACAAAAGCTTACTGAATCCACTGAAGTCTCCGAAGTCGTCTGCTGGACCTGCCGCTGGCGTGGCTGCGGGTGCCAAACTCATATCTCCAAAATCGTCTCCGAAAGGATCTATTTTATAAATAAATAAAGTTTAAAGAATGAGATGATAGTCAAATTAATATATCACTTTAGATGTGCTCAATAAGGCACTTTCTAATTTCACTTTCGTATCTAAAAATTCTCACACTGCACAAAAGGCCAAGCAAAATGTACCTGGAGTAAACCGCACACGGGGACCATTAAAAAATAAACGGTGCACATATGCAAAACGGTGTACCAACAAACACCTTCGTGAATGGGGCACCTTATAGACATACTACACAAGCACAGCTAAGATTCAACAACAACAACAACAACCCCCCTCTTTCCCTTCCCTTTCCACTTACCGTCAGACACGGACTGGTACTTCGAAGCATTCCTGTCCCGGTCATCACGGTCTCGTCGATCATCGCGATCTCTTCGATCGTCGCGGTCTCTGTTGTCTCTGTCTCTGCCGCGACTGTCCTGCCTGTCTGCGCGGCGGTCGCTGCCTCTGTCGCCATAGCTCTCGGCGGCGCCCAGACTCACCATCTTCGAGGGCTTCGCGGCACTTTTGGTGGGTACTCCGCGTCTGTTTTTGGGTACCAAAGATTTCAGGACAAACTTAATGACGGTTCTTTTAAAGTGGTTCGTAGTAGGCTATCGCCTCTGGCCCGAAAACACCGAGTATAAAAGAATTGTGCGGCCTTACGCAAGAATATAGAGTAGCTGTGTGACGCATGATCCCAAGAAATGAGAATGCACACATATCTCATCTTCTGTACCATACATATATTTAGTCAGTTCCACCTACCGGGCACCCCTGGAGTTATCTGTTTTCCTTGACCTGGGTGGTGATCCAGCGGGCGATCCTCGAGGTGGCCTAGATCAGCACAAATAGACAGAATGCTTATTAAATATACCAGAATGCTTATTAAATATACCAGAATGCTTATTAAATGTACCAGAATGCTTATTAAATATACCAGAATTCTTATTAAATGTACCAGAATGCTTATTAAATATACCGTGTTGATTCAACATAGAAGTCCTTGTAAAAAAAGTGCGAGCTCAGTATATACACATGCACGTACACATACTTTCACGAGCACAAGCATAGGAATGATCATATAATGAAACATATAAGAAGGGTTGTTAATGATTGGCTAGGGCAAACTTGTATCACTACCGCTCAGCGTGACTTGAGATATGCTCCACACATGATTTCTATATAAATATACAATCACACGCACATACATAGAATACATACTGACTTTGTATCGAGTTGCATCACCAGTAAAAAAGTTGCGAGATATACGCCAAGTGTAGCAATTTTTCTTCTTCTCAAAACTATGAGCGTAATATTTTCAACGCGTTTAGTTTGAAGCAGGGCTCCAAACGTCCACCAAAAGGCACGTGGTCATATGCAAGGCAAATTGGTATCAAATATGGCATTTTATGACCACCACGTATTGCAGATTTACAATTTGGTACGCAATGGGGTCACACCATCAACACTTACGACAGAGATCGGTCTCTGTTATTCGATGGCTTTCGGCCGGCGGGTGAAGGACTGCGGCGACGGTCGTCGCGTCTGTGTCAGCGGATATGCGGATGCGTGCGGGGTGATGTGTTTAGATTGAGCGTTGCATCAACTACGAGGGAAAGGATGCCCACGAATGCGTGCCACACGATGTGTAGCGGTTGGGCAGTACAATGACATAGCATTCGTGAGCATTGCTCGAAGGTATTGAGCCAGCTTTCATGAGAGCATTCTCCGAACGGCAGGGAAATTCAGATAGGTATACAGGAAAGGGAAGCCGATCTTTCTTGTTCCCACTTCTGTGCAAAGATAGAGCTGTGCCAAATTTCTGCACTCGCGCCTCCTATTGAACACTGGGTACGTACGCATGAGTTCTTACCCTGAACGAGAAGTACCCTTGGTATCTCGACGACTATGCCTATCGTCATCACGGTCACGCCGATCC
This sequence comes from Sphaeroforma arctica JP610, assembly GCF_001186125.1. NCBI lineage: Eukaryota > Ichthyosporea > Ichthyophonida > Sphaeroforma > Sphaeroforma arctica. Next base: position 62,537 of record NW_014040277.1, on the reverse strand, counting down.
CTGCCATCTCTGTGTCTATCCGAGTCTCTACTGCTGCCGTATTTATCTGAGTGAAAACAAATCGCAGTGCACGTGATATGCTTGAGAATGAAACGCCCATATTTTAAAGTACGCCAGAGCTACTGAACCCGAGGCGTGCGGCCGTGGGATATATTGAGCGTTTCAATTGCATCGTACAAGCACAACGGCTGTGTATATCTTGTAAATTACATTGTGCAAACACAACGGTTGTGTGTATCTTGTATATAAGGCATGGCTTGATGCAACCAACCACGCCATTCTCCTACTAACGACATAAACACTCACCGCCGCTATCGCGATCGTCGTAGCGGTCGCCATCTCCACCACGTCTGTCCAAATCGCGGTCACGTGACGAGTATCTGTCGTCGCTGTCTCTGCTACCGCGTACAGGACTCTCGTCGTCGAATACATCCCGGCCACGGGGTTTCGGCCTGGTGTTATGTGTGCAATTCGAAGGATGCACAAACGACAAGGTCAGAAATCGGTCACACAAACGTAAATTAGTCATATAAAAGTACGAATTCTAGTTCTAGTTGCAGGCCATCCGGATATACTTCATGACTCTCAAGTGGCGTATATGTACCTCTTTGACTACATCCAAAACTGCAACTACAGCGATGGCAGATCACGCGGATTCTACACCTTATGAGAACCGAACATCGCAAATAGGCTGAATGTCACTCGCAATACCATTCTTCATATCACTGAGAGCAATATCCAATACAGCACCTAACATGCTCACTTCGATAAAATCACGTTTAGATCACCCCGTCTACCACTGCCTGAGAACCCCCGTGTCACCCACTCATACACATATGACTCATCAAGCACTGCGCACATCCATTCAACTACACTAAGTGATACAAGCAGCCACCTGCTGCCGTAGCTGGATGCTCCACGACCACCACCACGACCGGCATTGTAGTCCACACTGCCGGACCCTCCAAAGGTCGAGTACCCTCAAAAACCCAATCACACAAAATACATTACTGCATATAACTGTAGCTATAAATACAGCAATCATCAATGACACCACACTCACAGACACAGCCACTCACCTGCTCCCGTAGCTGGATCCACCACCACCACCACCCCCACGACCGGCATTGTAGTCAGCACTACCAAACCCTCCAGTGGCCGAGAACCCTCGATCGCCCGCCGAACTAAAACCACCGTAGCGTGACGCACTGCCCGACATCTCTGCTGCGCTCACACCGGTGAATTTGCCTGCGAGACGATGGTGAAATAGGTACATCATTAGCAACAGCTGCAATTTTGTACAGTGTATATATACATATATAGGTGTGGTTCAACCACAGGCGCACATAATTCCAATTGAACGCCCATAGCGATGAGACATTCCAGATTCGATAACATTCCCGGTCGCAGACCAAAGTTTGTAAGCCATATACAGGACACTTATACTGAATTTAGACTGGGCGAGAGAGCCATTGGAAGATATAAGTACAATACTCTCCAAGGATTGTTCCGGATGATTTGACAAAGAGCACGAAACCATGAGAACAACTTGGTAGTCAGAATAGAAGTGCACGTGCACTGGAATTTGGTACCTAGCACAAACAATATGCGCGGAAATAGACAGCCTTCTAAGAAAGCTTGTACATTCCACAATAAACATAAAAGTGTGTACCTTTTTCACTCAGACTACATATATGCAATCCAACTTCAAACAAACCGACATATTGCTTTGTACTCATAAAGATAAATCATATGTCCACACTCGGTGTACACACAAACAACTCTAAATACCTCTGTTGGCACGTGCTTTGCCGCGCTCCTCTCTGATGCGCTCATCGTCCTGCAGAAGTGAGCGCAGATCCTTCGCTTTCTGACGCACGTTTATTCCTTAAAGTGTAACGGTAACCGGTGTTGGTGATGGCGGCATCAGTGGAGTAGGAGGTGCAAACCTCATAAAAAAATAACATGCTACATCTATTCTTCTCAGCTCTATCAAGGAGCTACAACATGTCAAAGTGGTTTTGCACGTACAATTGGCGTGGAGTACACTGAATAA
>NW_014040277.1:58593-59730 GCF_001186125.1 Sphaeroforma arctica JP610 | reverse complement strand
TAATGGTTCAGTGACTTCTCGATATATTGCAGTGGAAGAGTTGGTTTAAGACTAGATATTTAAAACAATGGCTTGATACTAAAAAAGCGTGCACGTATATCGGGATGTTGAATGGGATTATCTGTTTCCCATCATACTGCTGGTAGTTATTTAAATATACCTTGGTCCTTGCCCTGCTCGTCTGTGTATCGGAAATTCTCCATGGCCCGCAAGTCGTAGGTCTTATCACGCGCATTTGAAATTACCTGAAGCACCCATCATCAAATAACCAATAAGAATAAGACTAACAAAGCCGATATTCAACACTTTCCGTAAAGAAAAGATTGTACGCGTATAGGCGGGCTGTCTCGATTGATTTAGGCAGGCGGTGGAATAGACACGAAAGTGTCTCTTATACTGACTAAATCTAATCGACGCAATTGTGATTTTTATCTCATAGACCTATTTAATGAACTTCTCGAGATCACGATTTGTAACCAGAAGATTTCTACTATGAGGGATAGAACTTCGACCTATAGTCCACACAAAATTCACAAAAAAATTAAATAATATGCAGCACATGTGACTAATTATATATTATACACCTTACACGTGAATAATGTGTACTTGCACGTTGACAATAAAAGTACATGTGTACCTAGAGGTTTATACACATGTACATTTGGAATCATCTATACGTGCATGAAATCATTCGGATTCGTTATACATTTCAAGCGTTTCCTTAAAACTCAACCGACTGCAATTTATATCCCATCCCTCGTATGTACATACCTTGTCGGACCCGTTCTTGATCAGGTAATCAAGCAGCAAGAGAGATTTATAAACGTGCCGCCAGTGTGTCTCCTGAGTTCGTCTCCAGATAGACTCCATGACCTCCTTGAAATCTTGGCTGCAAAACATGTGGATAAGTCAATTTGGTCAATCGATCTGGCTGGGTGACACGAATGCGAATGTGCGATAAAGGCAACAAAAATACGACGTAGGTCTATATTAAGTCATTTCTTTGTTATTTGATTGTGCTAGAATATACAAGCATGTAAAGCTTCATAAACACACATACACACGCGAGCGCGCACACACATACACGAACATGCACACAAACCAACACGAACAGGCACACTCACATACGTCAATATA
>NW_014040277.1:50771-58531 GCF_001186125.1 Sphaeroforma arctica JP610 | reverse complement strand
CAGTCTCAGATTAGATGATGCGTCTAGATATATCGTGTGGTACGTTACTCGATATTTTTGCTTGTGCAATTTGTACACAAAAGTTGCAACGCGGGCTCTGAAACACCAAAAGTAACACGGCACTCCTTATCCACTTACTAGTTGAATGTCATCTTAGAAACCTCGGCCATCTGCGTGCCAGTGGGACCCCATGAATCTAAATTCGTGCACTCTCGCACTTTCAACTCTATGTCGGAATAATTCATTACCATGTTCTTCATCTTGTCGATCTGGTTGGTAACGCCCCAGGTGTTCAGGGCACCCCCGACTGACTCCAGATACTTAGCCATGCTGAAAAAAGATGAGACGTGCAAATGTACTGATGTCGATGGATCTATCTGCAACTACAGTGCGACTCTATAGTCTCTACCTATGTAGATATATGGTAGGCTGTCTTAGGTCTCACTTGTGGTAGACTATGTCCATTTATATATACAAATACCCGTAAAATAATACAAAGTGCCCTATTTTGATTTTATTTATTTACATTTTATATATATTTCCTCTTGGTACTTCCTCTTTTCTTGTTGGCTGCGCTCTATGTTGATTCTAAAAAAATGAATATTGTGATATTCTTAGAACAAAATGTAGTGAACAAATAAATAGCCCCTATTTTTGGCCGTAAAAAGTTTGTAAATTTCCCAATAAGATAAATATGTTCATACTTTTCAGTGTTCCACTCTCGCGCGAGTGTCGAGACTCGAGATTCGAGACCTAAAATATTTAGATTTAAATAATACGGCCCAACCGCCCAAGCCCCAAAACTATTGCAAAAAAAAATCCAAAAAAAACATAGCCTTCTAAATTAGACCGAAAAGCTCATGGGATTTTTTACAAAACATTATTCAAAAAAAAATCTTCACAAATCTGAACAGAGAAGACCGCCAAAGTGATGATGAGTGAACATATGATTGAATGACAGACTGATGACAGGACAGACCAGACTGACACAGGCGAAGGGGGTTAATCCGTTATTTTATATTAATATATTTTTAAAAACATATTTACCAACTTTGCATTATTATCGACCCAAAAGGCTGCTGTCCACGAAGTATATGACATCTCAAAATATATTACCTTGAATATCTTACAGATACATACTTCATAGGCTACATCCTTAAACATGGACATTCAGGTAGTGGGCTTGCTGAAGTCTGCCGAGAACCGCGCAGTGCATCAGATCCCTTTCCAAGGTATGAGCTGAATTTTAGTAGGTACAATTGTGCGGTGAAGTTGCATACATTTTTTTGTCTGGCGCAAAATGACAGAAGGTCACCTCTGGTTTGGAAACAGGTCTCATAATCTACCTCGTGGGTTTATTTTATCATAGTGATGGTTACAATCGCTAAGGATTTGCGTACTTTATGCTGTGGATTCAGACCAACGGAATCTGTTCGCAGTTGTTCGAAGGCAGGCTACACTCCTTGGCACAGGAATTTAAAATACACATTCTTATACAAGAGTCACATTTGAGAGTATCGCTGAATATGTAACGGCGTAGATAACCGACTTGAAGTTGATGGAGGTAATTCACTACCCTATAGAAGCATAGGGGAATCATGCCTGCGCCTTTTGCGCTGTGATGTTACGTATGTATACACACATATTTGGGTTTTCTGTCTTATATCTGTCTCGCAGTGGACCATCAAGGTCACGCTAACGTGAGCAAGTACTTCGTAAATCATGATGATCCCAGCTTGGAAGGCACAATGGTAAGTACGTTTCGAGGGCGCGAGTTGAAGGGAAAAGCGTACGACCTGCAATCCAACAATATGGGTAAGTTAATCGCACCACAACATGGGCATGTCAACCAGACCATCACTGCATTGATTATTGTTTACTGCGGGTACTAAAAAGACAACACGGCACTCGATATCTACACAATGCTGAGGCTCGGGTTTCTTGCGAAGCGAAGAGAAGCACACGCGATACCTCAGCTGCACCGATTGAGATGGACGAATGCATCGAACACAGCTGAAGTTTATTATTCTACCCATATTGCCACAAAGCCCTCCAAAAAGAAAAATGTACCCTATGCAAGTCTTTCTCCTTGTTTAATGTTTGCATCTGTCGCTAACCGCGTGAAGAATAATGTGCTTTTCCGATATACAGTTGGGGTGCTACTGAAGGAGAAGAGACGACCAACTACCGACGTCGAAGAGAGGGAGTTTCACGTGCACACTGCGTTTGATTCTGTGCATGTTTGGAATCATGATAGTCCGCCCGATGCCTCCCACGATTTAGACTGGACACTGAACAAGTGGCTGCCCATTTCTGCAGCGGTAAGAACATGTTTTAATAGCACTGTCGCAATACCCAATTGCGCACTAGAACACACACTAGTTAGAACCGAATCCTCATTGACTCGTACTCTCTCATCGTCTCGAATTTGACAAGCAGCAATTAGTCTGCGTGCTGAAACACACACAAATAGACTTTAAACCTCGTTGGCCTATATTTTCCTAAGCCCCCAGTCTCAGGTCGAATCTCGGATTACACAAAGAACATTATATCGCGCGCTTAAGCTCATACAAGTTAGACCCCGGTCGTCAATAGCATGTACTATCACCAGCTCGTAACCCTGATCGTAGAGCACGCCTAATGATGCATTACACGTTTTGCATATCGAAAACCATTATATGTCTCGCATACCGAAATATCGGTGTACGTACAACAATTCGAGTTTTTGTTGATTGATCGGAATTATGTCTCACATCTACAGCTTCACGATCCAATCGAATAATTGCGAACGATCGGCTGCAACTTCTAAATAAGGGAATGCTGTTACCACGTGCGTTTGCTGCAAGTGAGCACACATGCAAAATGCCAGGGTAGATGAGTGGAATGTAGCTATTTTCGTATGACTGATGAGAATTGAGGGCGTATTCGGGGCGATCTACATCCTATTGTGATATGAAGCAATGCCAAACTTCGTAAGGGAGTTTTTGTCACCGAAGTTCTGGATAGCGGAGCATATAGTCTTACACAAGCTTCGAGCATGCGTACATATGAACAGTGACATACTGGGTGAAGGTACACTGGGCGAAGTTCTGTTCACCTATCGTTCGCCTACTCCATGATCCTGGAGGAACGGGGTGAGACGCTTTGAACTTCCTGTCAGCTCTCACACACCATACTACAAAAGTGATCGTTATGAGGGTACCTATACCTCATTCTGAGATCGACTGCTGAACAGGAACACGATCTTCTGGGGAGGAGCACAACCAGTGCTCATACGTGGGCTTTGTCAAATAGCTTAACCTCGGAAGTTCAAACATATCCCCTCTTAGCGGATTGTCGATCATTGCACCCTGTCACTAAATTGTCACCATAGCATATGAGATAGCCTCATTTAATTTCGGATTCAATCTCACGATGAAAGTAAACATCGAGGTAGTAGAGTAACCATAACATTTTTGTGCATGTCCCTGTTAGTAAATGAACGTGCCCAAAATTTAATGTCATCACATACGACAGTATTTATTGATAAGAGCTTCGGGGAAAACAAGTCAATTCCGCGTCAGCAAGGGCTTCAACGAACAACAGGAGTATAAAGCAGAAGTGCCAGACTCGGCACTTTCTTTTTTATTTATGTGGGCTATCTCGTATTTCCATCCGAACGATGGTTATTTATGCTTAGGCTGTATTTTCTGCTCAATTTACGAGGCTACATTGGCGATCTCGGATATTATTTCTCGTCTCTGGTGCAAGCAGCTCCGGGAGTGTGATCGGGTTAGTACTCTGCTGCCGATCTGAATTTCCTCCGGATGCTGTCTTGGAAACCCACTGGCTCTGGGATGTATGGTCCTTCGTTTGGTATGAAAACTGCCTCAGCACCCTTGTCACCGCTGTACACCTGACGTTCTCTCGTATTCTGACCCTCCAGATACGAGCGGTTATTTCATTGACTTGCGCAATATGGTTCCTTATCCTTACGCGGAAAGTGCTACTGCATAACTTGACATGTGCCGGCGGGGTCCGCGATGGCACCATCTATTTTGTAGATAGCTTCGCAAAGCGTATCCAAGCTACCCCCAGGAGCTCTATGTATCTCGTGCTCTTCATTGCAAAGCACTTCGCTTGTGCTATGTGCTCGCCCAGTGTTATCATTCTTCTTGTCTCGAAGCTGTTTCGGACTCGGTCCCGCCATATAACTTTGCGAGTAAGCTTGACTATGGGATTTGTTCAAATTCTCCATGCTCTGTGCGCTCCGACTCCATCCATATTCATTTACCTCCGATGGATACATTTCGGTGCCTGTCATCGAATCACTACATGGACGCGACGCGTGGTCATTTCTTGGCCAAGAGAGTGCATAGTTAGATTTGCTTGAGCTCAACTTTTGCGGAGCAGAATCATAATATTGACTCGAGCGTGACTTTTCGTGCCAGTCATTGGCGTCTCGAGAAGTCGAGAAGGGGTGGGAAGAAAGCATGCTGAAGACACGGGTAGCAGCTGGTGCGTTGGCATTTTGGGTTGCCTGGTTGATTGCTTCGCTATTAGCAGTTTCTGATTGTTGATTGTCGGGTTTGGGGATAGTCACATTACCATGTGGATCCGTTGGAATTACGTACGATGTACGTTCATTAGTCACTGGACAAACCTCTTGCTCCCCCACGTCCATGTTTTCATTCTGGTCATACGTTTGTGGTTGGCGCTGGTATTGCGAATGTGAGAGTTGCGATTTATAACCATGGTATTCCTTCGCTTCGCCCGTGGGAAGGACTGTTGGAGGCAGCGATGCCAAATGTGACAGCTCTGAACCACAGCCACGCTTGGGGCTCCAACTTGGGCTATCCTTATTTGTGGGCCGACGTGGAAGGTATGGTTGCCATCTGGGAGACGGATTTTCCATTTCTTTCCTGCTGTAAGTGGTATAAGATAAGGCAGATTTGAATAAATATAGTCTCACCTAAACATACGTGAAAATCAGTAAACATCTAGCCAGCAAAACATTTCACACAGCAGAAGAATCGAAGAGGCTCGGTACAAACCTGGGAAAGGAATGTGAGGGCGGCAACTGTGACTGATCAATGCTAGATGTTCGATCGAACGTTCGCGAGGATCGAGGTGCCTGTGTGTAGCCACCATTCTCAGGCCCGTACATGGGCGAAGGCACGGGCGTGAGCAACGGTGTATTGTGTGCGGCCAGCGACCCCTTCATCTCTTCAAGGCGATCTTGCAACTCTTGTATGCTCTGCTCTAGATCTTTGGCAGGTAGAAAGGCATCCTGCCTAGCAGCCGGGTGTAGCGGTGGGGCATGCACATGTCCTTGAGACTGGGAGCTAATCATGGAATAAGATCTACTTTTGAAGTGGCCCTCTCGTGCATTTTTAGTTTCTGTGTGGGAGCGAGGTCTTCTTGTTCCTCTGTCCTGTGCTGGATTTCGCCCTTGCATTGATATACAAACTGTCTCGTTTGTTTGTAAATTGTCAGAACTAGGTACCCGTCCCGCTTCTATATACACTCCGGGACTACTGATGTTCGAATCTGTGCCACTATCGTTTGTCCGGGCAACTTTGCTGGACTTCATCTCCTCAGCACTTACCTCAACAGAATAGTCGACCTCTGAACCGTTCTTCGCTTCGAGAAGAGCAATTTTCGCGAGTAGCGATCGTATATACGATGCTGTTATGTAATAATAGAAAGAGAGAGAAAACTAGGCTATTAGAACACGGTACAAAGGATACTATTCCAATTGCGGCCTCACGTTCGAACGAGACTATAAAATGGAAAAGGTTTAAACTGTTGCTGATGGGTTGCGACAAAAAGACAGCTTCACGACCTTAATTGCACGATATTATACGTACCTGCCAATCTCAGTATCTTCGATTTGCTTTGTTTGTCTCCAGCACATCCGGGTACAATGTCTCGTAGAGTGCTAAATCCTTCATTTATAGCTATTCATTTGAATAGGGCAAAAAAAAAAGGCAGGTCGTATTTAGATGGACCACTCGAGAAGTTAGTGTGCACTGTCTCGATACAAATTGAGCACGTTGCATATTTAAAGTCTAGGGAAGCTCACATTTCACATTTGATCCACATTTGTAAGACATAGCGCAAACATTTAAGCAATTAAGATACATATTTCAAAAAGCAGTATCATACATTTCAGATGCTCCAGAGAAGAGTCAGCACACCTAACCCCACCACATACCTATCATGCGCTTTCTCTCGTTACTGTTTGCAATCTCTCGACGTGAGCTACTCACGCCGTTGTTTACCACGGGCATCTTACCAGCGGAGTATGACTCTAAGCTATCTACTTGTACCATAATGAGGTCAAGACTGTAGAGGAGCACTACTTTGCGGAATATATTTCGACAGTATACGTCTGTGTGTATGTGATTAGTTCTATTGAAGTGTTCGCCAAATATTGTAGTTTCCTCACTTTAAACTTCCTTGCTTCTTGATCGTGGACGTCTCGAACTCTGGATGGCAGCGGTTTTCAGCCGATGTACGCATACGACGGACCTCGATCGAACTTGATCATCGCATGAAAACGCCAAACACCAAAATCATTAATAAACAGCCTGGGCTACCTTAAAAAATATATATTTCGAGATCTATCAGCTCTGGTCAGCTTTGGTCAGCTTACTCAGGCCTCAGCTGTGCAAAATAAATTTTCAGAAACAAAAAAAAATTGCAGTAGGACCGAGGTCTGAGGAGACCAATCACGTTATAATTTTTTCAGCACACGGCACACGCGAGTATTTAGTTTCGGACGAATGAAGTATAGTAAAAGGGGTCGATGATTGACCCGTTAATTTTAAGTGGAAACTCACTCAAAATAGAAGGCTGTCCCCGATCGTTCTTTTCTCAATATTAATTCAGTTAAAAAACTCTAGAAAACTACTAAATACAAGAAGCCAACTGCCAGAATCAGATAAATACAGGTATAAACAGACAAACAGAGTAACACAGACAAGATTAGATTTCTTTCATACCAAAACATTTTATTTTTAAAAAGTTGTCTTGTATTAAAAACGGTTTAAGAAAAGAACTAATCGGGAACTTGGGAAGTGGACAACTAGACAAATATTTAAAATATTTAAATCCACTTTTAGGTTTCTTGCTGCAGAATATATAAATAAATATAATTTGAATACTTTTAACTTGAATAAAAAGTATACGAATATCTATATATTCTGTGTATTTATAAAAAAGCAATTCAACGCATATGTGATAAAACTTAAAGTGTCGCAAGATACCATCGGCACCAGTCATCAGATTGAATAATAAACATCAATTTTAGTTTTTGAAATAAATATACAAAAGGTGTGAATAGCTTTTTTGATAGGCATAGTATTAAAAATATTTGTGATAAAATACTCTATGATTTAATAATATGATGTTTTCAAATTTTCAACAGTCATCGTTAAGGCATCGTAAAGTTCTTTTTTACAAAATCTAAAAAAATCTATTGCTTTTTAATACTTTAGAACATAGGACCATAGGCCCTACATACTACTCAAAAACCTGAATAGTAGTAAAAAAGGGACCTGACTCAAATATCAAATATTGTTTTATAAAGAATTAGAGAGAGAGAGGGAGTCAGACTCAGAGAGTGAGCGGCTGAGCGCCTCTGAGTTTGGAAATTGTCACGAATCTATTGTAGCTTTTGTTCTCTTTCCTCCGAGGCTCCGAGTCCTACACATCCTATTTTTTAATTTTATATATATATATATATATATATATATATATATATATATATATATATA
>NW_014040277.1:44063-50637 GCF_001186125.1 Sphaeroforma arctica JP610 | reverse complement strand
ACACATACACACATACACACATACACATATACATACATACATACATACATACATACATACATACATACATACATTCATATATATATATATATGTATAAAAGTATATATGTATATATGTATATATGTATATATATATATATATGCATATATGTATATATATATATGCATGCATGTATGCATGTATGCATGTATGCATATATGCACGTATGCATGTATGCATGTATGCATGTATGCATGTATGCATGTATGCATATATGCATGTATGCATGTCCAAGACTGGCAAGCACTATCGCTTTGAGTTGTGAACGCAATTGATCGGACACGATCTATATCTAAGATACAGGGCTTCGCATGCAGGATAGTATACATTACTGGTGAATATGAATATAAGATTTTGACTAAATTACATCAAATATGTAATTGAATAAAATATGGGTTTCTAACAACCGCAAGCAAACAGAGATGTAAGTTGTACAGCGCCAGACACAAAATTCTTCACCACCCACTTGAAACAGATTATATTTGAACTTGAACACGCCAACCAGCTCGGTAGACTTGCCAGCTCGGTAGACTTGAAATATCGTAGCGCCTTATATTTCATAATCCGCCTTGTAATCATAAAATTAATGTTTTGACCCAGAAGCAAATATTCAGACAATGGTATACAGGCGGCCCACTTCTGATAAAAAGCTTCCACAAAGTGCATCACACATAAGCAGAAGATGTCATACTGATCTTGCTTTAGGATTGACGGAATAGTTTAATCAGGCGGTATTCGGGAAGGGTGATCACGATGCAACCTATGTATTTGATAGATGGTATACCAACTGAAGCCACCTGGAATGGTATTCATGATGTGATCATCTATCACATCTACTTAAAACTGTCGCCGCATATTAATACAATGATAGTCTCTAGTAGTCATAAACTAAAAATGCGTCCGACTATTTGCTCGCCTGGTGACAGGGAATACAATCAAATGTATTATCACTTAATCATGACTTTTGATCTCCCGTTCAGTCGGTCGCATTTCCCAGATGTATGAACCGGGCCATATATTAGACACACTGAAGCGCCCCAGAAAGTTTTGCCATTCCGCATTCGTGAGGTTGTGCACTACCGATTCATAGACATATCCATACAATTCAGAAATCAAACAACGCCGGTGTAAAAAAGAGCTCATAGTTTTCGTTATGGTCAAAATCGGGCATGTTTATTCATGTGGGGAAAAAATGAACCGGACGGACTGAACGAGGAATGTGAGCATGCCCCGGGTGTATGAGGCTGCTCCATTGTAAATATTATATTCTCCTTTTTATACCCCGATCAAGCTTATTCACTAACAGCTGGAGATCACTGAAAGCTATCTGCTATTACCTAAGTAGAACCACGGAGGTTGGACACAGGAACAAGGTTTATATATGTAATCTATCGTACTGTGTGACACAGTCTAGATACACGCAGCACGTAGGGCACAGGCGCCGCACCTACCACACAAACTTCCTTATAATCAAAAGGTGTACAACTGATGCCGATGACTCAGATATTTGGGTCGTACGCATTCTGGCTACTGTGGTAGTTAAAAATTATCTTTTAATCACGCTTCATAATCAGGGTTTTTCTTCAGAATTACAAATCCTTCTATAGTGGGCGTCAGGGATATATCTGTGGGTGCAACAGAAAGAGAAAGAAATAGACGATCAGCACGGGATGTATTTCAGCCTAATCTTCAAGCATCGAGGTCCAAGTGCACAATACCAAGCCTAACAGATTGCAACATGACAGAAAATGAATTCCAATTAAACTAAGATTAAAATGAAACAGGCCGACCAAAGAAAATGGATTCCAACGGAACTAAGATTTAAATGAAACAGGCTGACCAACAGAACTAGCGATTGAAATGAACCAGGCTGAGCCGTAGGCTGACTCTTACATTCTTCAGTTCCCAGTTCTGCTCGCTCGTTGCTGCCCAGCAAAACGGGGGTTGTGTGTGTTTGTACGCCGGTGATGGTTTTCGGTTTTCCTGCCTGTCCCACTGTGTCGACAGCCTGCATCAGGGACGAGTGAATAAACAGAAGATCAAAGAAAAATCTCACACGACACAAATAACGATGAGGTTCAAGTATATACGACACAAATAACGATGAGGTTCAAGTATACACGACACAAATAACGATGAGGTTCAAGTATATACGACACAAACAATGATAAGGTTCAAGTATATACGACACAAATAACGATGAGGTTCAAGTATATATAAATAACGATGAGATTCGACTACGACACGACACGACGAATAGGCTTATACACTTGGGAGACAGCTTTCAGTTCAGCATTGTGCTCAGTGGCATCGGCATGTTTGGTTGGTTGCCCGCGCATAAGTTATTCTCACACACCAACCGGCATAAGGATAACCTGGAAATAAAGATTGAAGATCAAGCACGACACAGCCATCTATTTGTGTCGTGCAGGTACACATACACCGCTGTCATGGTCCTACCAATGTAACACGTCACTTCACTATTATGTCGGAGATGAATACACTAACCTGTCCTACACGCACACTGACGGGCAAAGGATTTAAGTCTTCATCGAACGTCGCCAACATCCGCGGGAACATGGCTGGCGTGAGCAAATATAGAATGTAATGGTTCTTGGCCAGAATAGCTGTGACGGTAAAAAAAAAATTGAAAAAAAATAGAGGCCCAGAGTTAGCGTTATATTTCATCCGCAGACGCGACAAACAGGTCGGTCTTGAACACGAAAGTGCCGGCGTGGCTTACTAGTGAGAAGAAACGAGATACGCGATACGCGATATGAGAACCAACACAATCAACCCAGGCGATCGCACCCACACTTTGAGTTACTTTGCTCCACTTGTAACAACAAATACACATTCCCAACAATCGAGAGAAGCAATGGCTTACTCTTCTTGACGTCCAGCAGAGACATGAGCACGGCCAATAGAGATGAGGTAGACACCAGCGACATGATGGAGTGATCGGAATGGTACGGTGAGATGGTCATGGTACCCTTGCCCATGTGCAACAAGCCCTGGGCCAAGCGTGTCATGAACAGGTTGTTGGGGTCCTTGTGGTAGTACACCGCCAACTGCCGCAGCATGGCCGCTATACGTGCGTTGTTGGTACCACAGCCTACCATACCCATGGCGAAGATGGCGTTGTGAGCCACCTCGGCGTCCTGGTCGTGCGAGAGTTTGCTGAGCGTGTCAAGCACGTTAAGCTTTGGGTTAGACGCGCACAGAAGCGCTAGGGCCAACGGCACGGCTCTGCGGATAACCTCTTCACCATACTGTAGCAGGTGGCTGCATGATCGGATAGCCATATCTGTGCCAATCTCCTCACCCATCGCCACAAGCGCCAGTCCAATGACTGCAATGCCTTGGTATCGGTTGTCCTGAGCCTTTTCGTCCTCATTGGCATCGCCTTCCTTCGTTTTTGTGCCGGCAGCTGTGAGCGTATGTGGAAAAGCGAGAAATCCCGGGTGAAAAAAATGCAAGCAACGTGTTCAAAGAGAACAAATACAAGAGTATACATGTGCGTATATATATATATATATCTTTCTCTCACAAATATACACCCCACGACAACGATGCGTATCCACGGAAAACAAAAAAACAACACACACACACACACCTGTCCCAGCAGCATCCGGTGTACCCTCACCACTAGCACCGGCGGCAGGCTCGGGCTCGGTAGTGTCCTCCTCGTCGTCTGTCTTGATGTGCTCGCTGCACATGTGTAACAGCTTCTGCACCTTCAGCACATTGCCAGACCCCGCGTATGCACACACGTCCAGCAACACACTCGCAAACTGTGCAATGGAGCCCGGCAGCGTCTTGAGCGCCTCCATGGTACCCTCGACAGCCTCCTCGCGCCTCAGATAACACAGCGCCAATCCCAAGGCGATGAAGAGCACGTACGTGTCGCTCTGGTTGGAGGTGACCTTCTCACTCATCAGACACGTGAGGATCGCCTCGACCACCTCGGCGTTGGCCGTGCCCACACAGGTCATACCCAGCGCAATGGAGGCCATGCCCAGGGTCTCCATATTGGACTTGTCATCGCTCAGCACTGGAATAAGCAGATCCGTCACCTCCTCCCGCGACGAACCGGCGTACGCGATGCCCAGACCCATAATAGACCCCACGCGCATGATGTTGCTGGAGTGCAGAACATAATCAGACAGCAGCGCTAGTGCAGGGTCGCACTCGTTCCTGACCCCAGCCGTGACCACCCCACACGCCAGCAAGGCCCCCGCCTTGACATAGTCGTCGTTGGAGTACAGGAACTTGTCGATCTGCGTGAGCCCTCCATCGACGTCCCACAGTAGCACCATGCCCAGCGACGCGGAGGCACTCATCATACCGTGCTCTTTGTTCTTGTACAGCCACGTGTTGCCCTCGACGGTCATGAGTTTGTCCTGGCCAAAGCCAGCGTTCACAAAGGCGTTGACGAAGGTGGACGCCAGGTTCTGTCGCGCAGAGTCCACGGACGAGCCGAATGTCGAACGGCTGGGCTCGAGATGGCTCTTGTATATGTCCTCGGGCACCTGCGTGTGTAGGTAAATGTAGGTAAATGTAGGTGAGAGCATTTCGATAATTAACATGCACGCCGAAAGATTGTGCGCTGTGAAGTCTTTGGACAGAAGACGCTGGACTGCACTCGGTCTGACTCACAATGGCGCCCTGTATACAGTGGCTGAGCTTAGTTGGGCAGTGAGATATCACAGTCAATTGATTGAACGCGCGAGCAACATGCCACTGTCTTCGGGTGTAATTCACCGAAAAACGGGTTCATAGAGGTACTCACTAGCCTCTATCCTCACCCTTCAGAAACGGAAGGATGTAATAGCTGCAAACAAAGGACCTTCAGGTTCCACATATGCGCGTACACTACACATGGCGTACTCGCAAGCGCGCATTACATGTGCCTTTGTGACGTGGTGTGGTGTATAAAGCACAACATACGAAATGAGTAGCCTCACTAAGAGAATATGTGAGCACGTGTACGGAAGGTAGGCGAGGCCCGTGCGTACTCCTGGCATGCCGTGTCTGTACCAGATCATATTTTCACACAACACATATTAGAACCCTAAAAATACACACCGGCGAAAGGGCCAGCACATACAATACATACCTACACGCGATCACATATACGTCCATGTATCACATACACCCTCGACACAATAAAACCATAGCAAGTCAAAGTTTCCCGTACCTTGGCCTCCATGACGTCCAAATCGCGACCGAGAGCGAGGAAGTTCTGGTTGAGATGCGCATTGGCAAGAATCTCTAGCAACTCCTCGCTCGTCTCGTCGTCGTACTGTGCCGGCAGCATCTGGCGCGCGAGTATGTATGAGGCCTGCTTCTTCACCACAGGATCCTCAATCTTCTCGAACACTATTCCAGGACCCAATCAAGCATGTGATTGAGTATATACTAGTAGTCACATTGATAATGATTACAGATGATACAGGTGATGTTCTAACCGACTTCAGCCTCCAGTGAGTTGCGCCGCAGCACATCAATATAACCACGCTGGCACAACTCAGACAATTCGTGAGGCATACATATACTGACGAGCATTTATATAAACAAGCACACATGAGGACGAGAAGAAACTATGGAGCTCCGTAAGCATACCAGATTTGATCACTTCAGGCTTATTGAGTCGAATAGCCAGCTGAAGTGCGTGCACTTGTTTGCCGTGGGCCATGTACAGATCCAAAGCTGCCTGCAGGAGTATGGCACTCTCTTCCACCGGGGTGTACGGGACACATGACACGATGTAATTGCACACACGCTGATAAGTATCCTTGTCTACGTGTTCTATTAATAAGTCTAGACACTCAATCTCCATCACTAAGTCACAGGCTTCAGCTTCGGCATTGTGTTTTAGACAGTATGGGACGATTTCCTTGGTCATGATCAAGATTTTGTCTTTCTCGACCTGTTAGCAAGAACAGAGTGAGAGATGGTTCATGTCAGTGACACACGAAGCCATACGTCAAATGAAACAAAGAAGATAAATCAAGATCAACAAACCACAATCCGACAAATTGAGGACTGTCCCCGGGTCTCGCGCACACAAATTTTACAAAACGAATTCAGAATACGAGTCTGCATGTAAGAATTTGCCTGCATGTGCCACACAAACACGTGTATATATCAGATATATTATACATAATACAGATACGTTAACGCCAAAGTACAAAAACACATTCCAATGATGACAATTAAGTACATCCTCCTGGAATGTATTTATCTACACTGTGCGGTGGTATTTGCATAAACTTCTACACTCGGATACCAATAGAACTATACGTGTTCTCTAATCACGAGATGAACGAATAAAAACACATGCATCCATACATGCATAAAAAGAATATATATATATATATATATATATAATATAATATATATATATATATAGTATAAATAATAAACATATATGCATGTATATAATAAATAAAAAATACCACATACATATACATATCTATTATTTGTATATTCATATCTATATATATATAACTAAACAATATACATATAATA
>NW_014040277.1:31758-44043 GCF_001186125.1 Sphaeroforma arctica JP610 | reverse complement strand
AAACCAACCTAACTACTAACTAATATAATATACTATTATTATTATTATATATACTATATATATATAATAATAATATATATATACTATATATATAATAATATATATTATATATATATACTACTATATATATATACTACTATATATATATATATATATATATATATGAATATGTTTGTATATATGTTTATACATTTATAGATATGTGTACATACATATGAAGAATGGTATGTATTTATTATATACATACATACATACATACATACATATATATATATATATATATGTTTATACATTTAGAATATATGTATATACATATAAAGAATGATATGTAACATATATATATATATATATATATCATACACACGCACACACATATATATACATATGTACCTATATACATTCGTATAAATAAGTAAGTCTAGATAGAAATCTAAATCTAAATACAAATCTATTTATACAAAGATAAATATATAAATATGTATATATATAAATATGTATAAATCGAAATATTATAATTTATATATATATATATAAGAAAATAGAAATACCAAACACACGGACACATACACATATACATATATATACGTATATATATTCATATAAATAAGTATCTAAATCTAAATCTAATCTAAATCTAAATATAGAAATATATATATATATATGTATCTGCATATGGTTATATATATATATATATATATAAATAATAAATATCATACACACGCACATACTCACATATATATACATGTATATACGTATATATTTTATATAGATAAGTATATAAATCTAAATCTAAATCTAAATCTAAATTTTAATCTATATATATATACTCATTTTGTATGCAATGTACTTTTGTCTGTTTTCCTACATGTATGTATGTATGTATGTATGTATGTATATATGCATATATATTTATGTATGTATATATATATATAAATATATATATATATATATATATATATATTAGGTAATATAGATATGTATACATACACATATCATTTATTCATATATATGTAGTATATATATATATATATATATTATACATATATATGTATATGTATCTGTATTTATACATACATACATATATATATATATATACATATATATATATACATAAGTACAGATACATATACATATATATGTATATAAATATATATATATAATTAACAAAAAATAAACGATACCGCCGTAAGTTCCTCGATATCTGTATCTTGCACATACCTGATTGACTTCCTCCTCTCCTAGTAGTAATTGCTCGTTGTGTAAGTCACCAATTTCTGTAGTCAAGTGGCGCACATACTCATGACCCCAGTCCGCCAGTGACCCCTGCATACCCAATAATCTATAGTTCAAACAATCCTTTTCCTTCGATTCCGTAGCTGTCATGGCTAGCACTGACACAATGTCTGCAGTTAATTTCTTGTCATTCTCATCTGTGATCTTCTCGTGCGCCGCTTTAATCGCTGTGAAGTGTGGCTCTAAGAACTTCAAAGGCTTAGGGACAGAGGTCATGCCGGATGTTGCTGTTTGGATCGAATCTTTGAGCTTGTTCAAAGCTTCTTTGTACTGCTTGGCATCATCACCGTTTAATTTCTCCATGCACAATTCCAGGGTTTCTTTAAGGAGGCGATCTTCTTCATTGAGATCAGCCTCTTCAACCTTCTCCTTGCCCTTGGCCCCGTCTTTCTTATCGCTTACTACATCCTTATCTTTCTTCTCTGCCTCCGCAACACTCTTGTCAACACTTGTTCCCGTCATCATACCCTACTTTCCGAATCTACCTATATATGTGTATAGTTATGTCACAGTCACTATATAAATCACATATACTGTGTGATATGTACAACGCTAGCTAGTAGACCTATACTCTCCAAATATGTTCGTGTGTCAAAATTGATTTGTTATCTTTTTGTGTTTTCTTTTGTGTCGTCGTCGTCGTATACGAATTGTTGAGTTTGAAATGACAATTTCCTAATGCTATTTTTTTTTAAACACAGTTGTACCGCACTGCACTGCTGATAACAGGTTTTTTCTCGAAGTGTGTAGAGGTTTATTTTTTATATTAAACCCGGTTGATCAGCTTAGAAAAAAATGATCGTTTAGGGCAAAGGGGCCGTTAAAATGAATTTTAGAGACAACCATAAATATTTTTCGGACATCCTCGTAACCAGACATTGGGGATAAATAAATACTTGGCAGTCATACCAGAACGACACGTGAGTGACAGCCCCGCCAACCCGACTAATTGTCCACTACCGACCACGAATAAACTTTGGCCGAAATTTGGGTATGCACACGTTCACGCGATGTAATATTCGGAATAATTCTAAAATATTTCAATAACTTCACAAAATAGTCACCCAGACCGTGTAGCCGAGCCTTTCTCACACTCTACGTTCACCATGACTTCTAAGATAGTGAAGCCTGCACACCAGGAAGCTGATGACTTCGAGAAGTCCATCGCTGCGGTACGTATGCGTGACAGTGTAGACAAAGTTGAGTGAGAGAGAAACGATAGATATACATAGATAGCCATAAGCAATATCATGATTGAATGCCTATTGAATACCTGATATTCATCGAGCCCAAAATATGCTAGGCATACTATGACACGAAAAATTCGAATTCAGCAAATAAGTAGTAAGCTTAGGCATCCTAGGCAACATGATCAACAAACAACAACCATGGAACAATATATACAGGCATAGCAGTGCAAGGTGTCGGTGCAAGCAAGCACTTTTTTGTGTTTGTGTATAGTACGAAGATGCACAGTAGCATCTTCGTTATACATATGCAGTTATAAATTTCAGGCAGTCTGTCATCGTAGTTAGCATGCATTCAGTACTTTCGGGTAAAATACACGAACAAAATAGATGTCAATTTTTGTTCATGTGTACATGTATCTATGTATATATATGCATATATGTGTATGTGTACATAGCCACGTATGTATATACACATATAAATATGTACGTAGTGAGTGTATATAGGTACGTATGAATATATACATTTATGTTTTATATACAAACACATATGCATCTATATGTGCGAGTGTGCATTTAATTTTTTGTGTTGTATGCTGTGCCAATGTGCTGTATACGTATAATTGTGTAACCCTGTAAAAGCATATTGGACCGAGTGCAGGCTTGCGCATATTTGCGTGCCAGTTGAATGCTATATTTGCACGCACTCAAAGAATATGTAAATTCGGAGTGTTTGTTGACATTCAGTTGGACGGAAGTGAACGCGTTGTGATTGCGTCCCAGTATAGATTTCTGGAGTGACCGTTAACTGATAGTCATGAACTTCCTTTAAAATGTATACGTAGGCTCTAGTAGATCTTGAGGCTAATGTCCAGGAGCTAAAGGTCGATCTTCGTGAGGTATACATCACCTCCGCCAAGGAGGTTGATGTAGGTGCCGGAAAGAAGGCCATTGTTGTCTTCGTGCCCCCACCACTACTACAGGCCATGCACCGTGTCCAGGTTCGCGTTGTTCGCGAGCTAGAGAAGAAGTTCAGGTATGATAATGTTATTCATGTTGATTTTTTCGTAGTTCGTTTACGACCGTGACACATTGGATCGTGCAGCAGGTCCTGATGTACATTTATTGCTGATTAGTTTTGTCGGCAGGTATGTTTTACCTTTCACAAGAGTATGCAGTCCTTACTTTCCAATATTCGCAAGGACCAACATATATACGGAAATATCGATATACATACACACCCCTCTCATGCAGTGGCAAGCACGTCATTGTCTTGGCTCAGCGTCGTATTCTCAAGAAGGAGACGCGTAAGACACGTTGCACACAGCCTCGTCCCCGCTCGCGTACCCTTACACACGTACATGATGCCATTCTTGAGGATCTTGTCTACCCAACTGAGATCGTCGGCAAGCGCACCCGTGTAAAGACTGATGGCTCCAAGATTGTCAAAGTGTAAGTTTTGTGCACGATTGTGGTCAGCGTTAGTTTTCTCGCTACATAGTGAAGTTTATGGATTTCATGTACGTATTGCTGTTGTGTCGTTTGAGGTTAAGGTAGAAGAGACGGTGAACTGCGATAGTTCGTGTAGCATCGGAGCTGCATTAAGGTGGTTAAAGTGGAAAAGGTGATTGTGTTTCTGATTATAAGTTTAGTGTCCATGATCCAACAGAGATGGTATATGATGATGAATACGAGATAGCAGAACTTTACTGTTGATCAAAATTGTTCCTTCTGAGTCCATCAATGTTTTGTACCTCGTAATATAGTACATTGATATCTTTGTTGTTTATGTATGTGGTGTGTGTAGTATGCATCAAGTGGTGGCTGTACCCGTATTAAGTAACTCGGCGTGTAGAACTGTTTCACTGACACTGTTTCTCGTGCATCCAAATCGTATCGCAGACACCTTGACATGAAGGATCAGAAGGAGGTTGAGTACAAGCTGGATACTTTCTCGTCCGTGTATAAGCGCCTAACAGGAAAGGATGTTACTTTCGAGTTCAAGCCCTCCCCCTAATTTAGCACAGGGAGACTAATGGTAACCTTATAAACATCGAGTTCCAGATATGTACTCGGATTGCTTTTTTAATTTGCAATTCGATACGTTACCTTTGTTTCTATCGATCAATGTGGCATACTTGTAACGGGGTGTTTAATTTGTATTGTACGCCTCTGTTTGATAGTTAACCCCAACAAAATTTATGTAGTGACTTTGTGAATATCATCGGAATCTGATGCGATATATCCGATCGTGAGTTGTTTGTGTGATGTCCTACTCGCTGCTGACTGGTGCTATGTTTAAAAGGAGATGCGAGTTATGTGAATGATATGTTCCAAATGTGCTTTGTTTAGTAGTTGAGGTGCTTTCAGTCTTGATCCATGATATTTGCTTGAAGCTGGTTTTTGACAAGGATCGGGTGGTAATATTTGTGTATCCATCAACAGTTGGCGTTATGCTTCTAGTTTTCGAGAAGACCATATCGTTGTGAGTGCTGCGG
The DNA here is from genome assembly GCF_001186125.1 of Sphaeroforma arctica JP610. Lineage (NCBI taxonomy): Eukaryota > Ichthyosporea > Ichthyophonida > Sphaeroforma > Sphaeroforma arctica. The sequence goes on along the minus strand of NW_014040277.1, from coordinate 39,065 downwards.
GCTGCTTGACTGTATTATACCCCACGCCGCAGTAGTCTCTAACTCAGTAAGAACCAGTTGGTGTGAAGGGTCAGAGTGTTATTTACAGTTATAGCTCCAACACCTATATGGTGTACGAAATGGTTCTCGTGGGATATTTATTAGTGTGGGTAGTTACCGTGGTTGATTTTCTGACGTTTCAGATCGAAGTGTTGTGCGGTGTGTGATTGTTACGTGAACGGTAGAGCTAGTCGATGTTATCTGGCAGAATGCGATTTCAAACTATGGTTGTCGGCTGCATAAAACCTGCCTCAAATGTTAGGTGTAGGTTCAGTAATGGCTCTCCCAATCAGTGAGGAACCAAGTCTTTGGACATGTATGTTGTTCAAATTTTCCCGGTGGGATTGCGTGTCCTGATCATATTCGGTATGAAATCGGTTTTTAGATATCGCATTACCCGTGGAGGGGGAGCAGTAATGAAAGAAGCTATGTCGCGCAACTCAATGTACTGTTTGCTAGCAACAGTCAATCATAATACCTGCCGTTTGGTTAAATGGAAGTAAATGTACCGAATGGAAACGATGGAAGTATTGTATCACAGCGTGCTGGCCACTGTTTGATAGACTCTGGATTTTAGTATGTTTTGGAAGCAATAGGTTTCCTTTGGTTTATAATATGTTTGACATTGCGTTGATTATTTATGCTGTGTGCCGAATTTTTACTGTTAGAGTACAGAGAACATTCTCCCAACCCTGATTTAAACATCGGTCGTGATAGATTGTTTTAATAACATCATTCGAACGAAATAGTCGATGTATATAATATCTATTTGGGATTTACGTCACATGTTTAATTTAAATATTCGTTTCAGCACGATATTAAATACTTTGTTGAAATGCGGGGCTTGTTACACGAAACGACGGTGTATTTTATGAATGGTGGCTAGCTTTCTTATCCTTTCTGCACAAATAGCTTTAAACCCTACAGCCATTCCGACATCAAAATCACATTGCCTTGTATCGATTTCACTTTTTTATGTTAACTCTGTCGTGTGCCAAAGAAAATTTGCAAACTGCACAAAGAAACGCGGCCTAACAGTGTGTTGTCCAACTCTGTTACATAATGTTATGGGTAATTTTGTGAACCTAGTTAGCGAAATGTACCTAGGTGTTTTTGCAAACATATTGAGTGTCCACTACATATAGACAAAAACACATATCTCGTTTTTGTATGATGGTGGACAGTTTTTTGTGGCTTTTTTAATCAATTTTTGTGCTATAAATCCGTTGTACCGCCATCAACAACATATGTAGTTTGAAGTGCGGGCGGTATTTAGTGGTATACCGTGACTCTCAGCAATTACAAACCCATACAACCCATCGATGTGAAACTAAACGGATACCTTGTTGGAATAAAGTTTCGCACATACACAATCAACGGGTGATATGCCGTGACTCTCAGCAATTACAAAACTATATAACCCATCGATGTGAATACTGAACATGTGAAATTGAATGGATACCTTGTTGGAACAAAGCTTCGCACATACACATTCAACGGCTAGTACATAGTAGTATGCCGTGACTCTCAGCAATTGCAAAACCAATACTGAACATGTGAAACTAAATGAATACATTGCTGGAACAAAGCATTGCACATACACAATCAAAATTGTTGTATATGCTGTAGAAATCCTATCACTTGGTTTTCTATCTTTCAAAAGCTGTATGTTTTGTTAATAAACTTGGGATAAGTATCAGAATTACAGCTTCCACTGTAGCGGAGAGGAGATATCTACGATTTTGCACGGATCTCGACAAACAAACCTAATTTTACCGTCAACTTAAAACTGTACTGGAGACGAACGCGGGCTGAGAAGTACTCGCAGTGGTAAACATATCAGGTTTCGAATTTTCTGATTGCAGTACAGAATTAGCGGAATGTATATCGAAGAATGGGATTGTATTTGCGCTGAAGATAGGCTTTTTTTTGTATTATTCCGAAAAAAATAAGCTTGGAACCCTTTGACGTGATGTGTTCATTGTCGCATGTCGTACTCTCTATTTTGTTTACAACATTAAAGAGTTGACTGCCGCACGAAGTACTTACGAATCACGAACAGTTAGAGATGTGCTGTAATTTTGACTGTACAGTCAAGCACTGTTCTAAATTTTAATTGCCTGAAGGATCATATTCGAGTTGTAGACTCTTGACGCAGGGATCTTGTGTGGTTATTTCCGCTCGACTTGTAGGCTTACTTCTTGAGTTGCAGGATCACTATAACAGCTCTCACATAAATCATATTATCTGTGAAGATGCTTCTTTTCGATCAGTTGATACAAGGATGCTATAGGCTGTGCAGAAGGTAACAGAATTCGGCCGATGGTTCTGAGAAAAATTTTAGGGAGGAAATAGAAATAGGCGCACCTGATTTTCAAGTCATGTCGTCTCTCTCCAGTATATAGCCATGGTCGATTATATTTGCACGAGATTATGATTGTGGGCTTGATTTTATGTGGGGCATACGTTGGCACGCTAAATCTAAATGATGGTATCCAGATACGAAGAATGTAAATTGATAGTCCACACAGTCGCCCGTGAGGAGACCGTATATGCCACTATTGGCTTGATTCGAGAATTTATTTATACAAGACTTGAGTGAAACAGACCAATTTTCTTCACCATCGAGCATTTGACTTCACTCGTGAACGACCTGGTATAGATATCCCCAGGTACGACCTGGCTGTTGACGAAACCTCACTGAAAAAAAAGGGGAGAAGGGGGGGCTGTCACTGTAGCCAAACTCGTCCGCTTGATGTCCATATAAAGGGAAGTCCGACATAGCTAGTCTCGCTTAGTGACTCCCTGCTGACTGGCTTGCAATCGATAACATGGTTGAACCCGCCCGTTAAAGCAAGAGCCTCGGCTGATGCAGACAAGGACCGCAACTATGCAAAGCTAGGCCCGCAATCATATCACCAGATAGTGGAAAGCTGAAGTCACGACCACTAGAAACAGCGATGGCCCGACCCACTAAGACATTTTTTCAATACACTGTATGAGAGCGATTGATACTTTCATCTATACCGACTTACAGACTAGGTTCTGTCTTTCCCCTTTGTAATCTATCCACCAAGTTTGTACATTTCTCGACATAAAGTAAAAATGGCCTTGCTTGATGACAGTTAATTAAACGGTCGTGGGTTGTCCCGAACCATCTATAGCTCCCATAACTGTGACTCGCTCTCTGCTGATTCCAGTTCAGGGCCCAACCTCCGTATTTGGCTCAACTTCAATCAGCAAACGCTTACACAGCGGACAAGACTGGTTAATTCTCAGCCAGGCATCGACACATTTTCTATGGAAGTGATGATCGCAAGGCAGAGTTGATAGTCGGACGCCGTCGACATAGTCATTTAAACAGATACAGCAGCTTGCGTCGGCTTTATCATACATGCCGTACTTAAACTTTGTTCGAACTGTCTTTCTCTTGATGACCTGTGCAGACATATAGATTGCCACTATAGTTAGCAACACATAAGCTTGCTAACTAACATCAGTAGTAAAATGTAATGTACTCTCGGTCATTGAATATTCGTAAAATGTCGGTTTCAGTATATCTTTCTAGTAATGTCAATCGACAAGTGATATAACCGTTTTCAGCTTTCTCATGTATACCGATGGACAAGCCAAAAACATACCCCATCGGAAACTCCGTTGTTGTTCTTCATGAGTCGAATTGCTAGAAGCACAAAAGGTAAACAGAAGACCAGGGACAAACAGAGCATCTGATGGTTTGTGGGAGAAATTATGAAAATGGAAAGCATCAGTATCAGATTTTCTTGGACCATCGACAATCGAGAGTTTGAATTCAAAACAAATAAGTCCCGCAATATGAACATTCCAAAGTGTACCATAAATGCCAACACCAGCGATGTTACCCACATGCAGACTCCCAAATAAAAAGAGAGATGCTATAGACTACAGAAGAAAAATAATAATAATTGGGGCATCCCGCAAGTCAGTAGAACCAAACTGGAAGTGAAGTCACAGTCAAAAGAGCGCTCGTTTGCACAGCAGACTTACGAAAGGGATGAGCAAGTAGATGTACGAGAAGATGACCAAGCAGAGAGCAAGTATGTATACTGCCGAACCCTCACATCCCGGGCTATCAAACAGCCAATAATTTCCCACGATAAACCAAACCAGGAGGGTTACCTCAAGTACTGCATGGAACCTAAAACGAATGCACATAAGCAAACGTTAGACAATAATGCAATTGTACCGAAGAAAGACGTACTGACAAAACGTTATTTAGAAAAACTACCACTAGAGTTGATATCACCGACCAAGTGGCAAAAAGCGACTCGGTACCAACCATGTTAAACATAGATTGTTAAGCAGAAAGAAATGCAGATACGGAGATACTACAATCACAAATTTACATGTGCCGGCTCGATTGTTCTATAACGACGAGTCTATCTTAGTCCAGGTGCGATAAAAGATCTAATCATCGCAGAGTGATGGTTTTCCCGAGCGAATAAAAACAGCTGGCAACACCACATATCAACCGTAAAACCATTGAAGTACCTGCGTATTTGAATGTTATCGGGCCTCTTATACTTGGCAATCTTGAATACAATAGCAAATGCATTCCGGATACCTGTGATGCGATTGAACCAACATCCATGAGATGAAGGGCAATGAAACTGATATTCCATACAAATTCGTCACGTATACGATGGTTTCGACTATAAAACAAAATACGTTTATATGGTCCTCATCGCATCATCACCTACCAACGACAAGGCACCACACTTGCAATGGCGTGTCGCAGTCATTTCTGTCCCAGTGTAATGCTAATACGACTATGACAGCCACAATTTGAGCGGCCCACATCAGAATTTCCAGATATAGGAGGAACCTGGGCATAGCGGGATAACATTGTAGATAAATGAGCTTCCAAGATATAGAAAAATCATACAACAGCAAACATCAAGCCCTTTGATGGAGTATCCGAAGACGAAAGAGAAGTCAAGACATTCATGGTGTATATTCACGTATGCTTCCACAGAATAGCAGGTCGTGCACAGCCCAAAGAAATGCAACACACCACCCCACCAGGTATCAAGAGTGCAGAAGGATATAATTTGAACACGATTAATCAACAGCAGCACAACTCAGCCCACAGTCGCGCATATAAACAGTCTGCAACCGCATATATTAAGCAAAATTCAGCACAGCCTATACTCGATAAGAGAACCCGGCCAAGAACCTTACTTGACAAAATAACTTCTGCGCGCGTGCTCGACGGCATTGCTTCGGACTTGGGTGGCGGGGGTTTCCGCGCCTACACCTGTAGTCACCATAGTGCCTAGCGAAACGAACGAAGACGCACGTGTCAAGGGCTGGGTTGATGGCGCAGCCTGCGAAGAATTCAGCCATCAAATGTTCATAGAAGAACTCCTTAGGACTAGCGCATTGACAATTGCGTTGGGTGGACAAACAACATGCCGCAGACAGATTGATAACATGCGTTCCATATTTAGAATAAGTAGCGAGAGTATTTGGAAACATTGATCACCATACATACACGTGAGCGAATTCAAATGCATAGACACCACAAGCTATATACCACGAGGGCTCACCAGCAGATTGGCAAAACGACAATAGATGCCTCAAGTCCTGAGCTGATAGTACTCCTAACAAACGAACGCACATCATTTGATTCAAAGTCAACAGATATACCACAATACAATCAAACGTTCATATGAGCTGGAGTACAGCATGAAGATCGGTAATGTTGACATTTTCGATACGGAGACTCACTAAAGGTAAAACATAGCAAGTGACGGTGTAGCGATACACTGAATATAATAATAGAAGTCCAAACGAAACGTGAGAAATAGAAACCGACGTTTGAAATCCACTAAAACAATTGCTAGAAATAGTAACAATCCAACCTCCCATCGATATAAACAAGAAACTGCCTAAACAGAAAAGACATACGTGGGATGGACAACTAACGATAAGTAGTCAAGAGCTAAACAAAGCACATCACCATCACAGGCAACTACTCACGAACACACTGATATCTCATTCGTGTTGGCGATGTTGAGCCGCGTTAGACGATGAAACAAGGCTAAACAACGCTGGAGCCAATATTTTGACAAGCCATGCATTAATTGAAACGAAGAATCCGACAGCTGAAGAACAACGACTATACTTTGTATAATATAACTGCGACCAACGATTAAAAACATTTACAGCACGAGACACGTATCAATCGATATACAAGGCAGACGTGGAAACAGAAATTATGCGTTAACGCACTAATACTCCCAGTACAGAAGAAGCTTACACGCCCTACATAACTGAAGTCTCGATACAAACAAGCCACGGAATAACAAAGAATATGACTCCGACAGCACGCCCAAAATTGAAAACCATGTTTGGTGTGTACCAAAATTGCATCCAACGAAGAACGCACTATGTTACCAGACAACAATCAACAATACTACCGTAAACACACGACAATCAGGATCAGGCAACGATCGAACTACTGCAAGCAATATATATACAGTACAAAGATGAAAGCACTTCAGAGACAATATGAGGTGAGCAAACGTGCCATGTAACAGGCAATCGGGAATGAAAGATTTATTCTACATGGTCTCTACCGCACGGTTTGCGAATACTGAGTTCTTGTTGCTCATCAAAGACTGTATCAGAAACACACAGTCATAACAAACGTACATCACCACAATTTGTAGAAGGAATCTCGATCAAAAGGGGAATAGAACATGACAATGCAATATAAAACACACATGTACCACCAGACCTACCGGGCCAGTGGCCGTGCCGATGCTATTAGTGGTATCATTGTCATGGTCATCCGATACAGTCTGTGGTTGTGTATCAGATACACTGGCCGCTTGGGCAACGCTATCGTCCAGCGAAGCGTTATTATCTATATTTAACACACACGCAGTTATGTCATCGTCTATGTCATCGTTGTCTAGATGAGCAGGCCTGTCGGGTGAACAATCCTTCCCCTTCTGCGGGCTACTCGCCGACGAAGACGCCATCCCAAGATAGCGAAACCCCTACTTTATTGCGAACTAGTATGGGGATGTAATATTGGGTGTCCGCAATAAAGATATTGTGAGTCCAGATTTATGATAGTGGTAATAATGTGTAATAATGCGCACACATGTATATACACATACATATACATCTATATATATATACATGTATACATGTACATATACATATACATATACATATACATATACATATACATATACTATATATGTATTTATATGTAT
>NW_014040277.1:30052-31256 GCF_001186125.1 Sphaeroforma arctica JP610 | reverse complement strand
TGTGTGTGTGTGTGTGTGGTATATATATATATATGTATGTATGTATCTATATGTTACATATATCAATACGATCTACGTACACATTCTTTTAACGTGAATATTACATATTTCATAGCCTGCTAAAATAAATAGACACATATTTGTGTATAATTCGTGATAATTTTCCACCACTGAAGTAGGCTCGAATTGTCGAAGAGGTTTGGCAGCTTTTTTCCGTAAATGTTATTGGTGACATCATTGGGCTTCGGGGTAAATTACCGTCATGAATTTTTTCGACAACAATTTCTGAACCTATTTATTTCCAAAATCCCCATACTAAGAGCTGACTTGACCGCCAGAATTGGTACCGAACTGCATATTCCTATTTTTAATACCTACCTCGGCAGTCTCTTTAGCCTTAAGCCTACGACGGGAGTGGGTTGAAACTTGAAGGCTTTTCTCCTCAGGTTGTGTCGGACAGTGTCCAGTGACCAGTTTCCTGCCAATTTGTTTTGAAATAATTTATTTATTTATTTTATGAGGCGTTCCACTACACACATTTGAGACGTCAAGAAAATATCGACCTCGATAAGCTTAGCAACCAACTTGGACGTTCTCATTGAAATACCCACACTCCTACAACAGCTTCACATCAGTGAATAGGTATACATACATGTATTATCCACACAGGTGACTGACTGCTAGTTATAAACGGTCGCCGTAGCATAATTGCACCTGCAGATTTGGTCCGTGATATGATTCGAACTCAAAATGTTCGACGAGGAAGAAGCGGAGTGTCCACTTTGTATGGAACCTTTGGATGAAACCGACAAAGGGTTCTTCCCATGTGCATGTGGTTATCAAATATGCGGCTTCTGCTGGCATAAACTACGGAATGAAGGCAATGGGCTTTGTCCCGCTTGTCGCACACCGTTTGAAGATCGGCCGGCCGAGTTTGCACACGTGGATGCTGACAGGTATTAAACTTGTGTATTGTACGACGTGTAGTTGTGCTATTAGCGAGTGTTGTTATAGAATGACAATAGATTGTATACAAAAATATATATATATTTATATATATATATGTAAATTTCTGTATAAATGTAAATTTCTGTGTATATATTTATATATATATATATATATGTAAATTTCTGTATATATATATATATGTGTGTGTGTGTGTGTGTGTGTGTGTGTACTAAGTAATATTAAGTATATATATATA
>NW_014040277.1:20119-30032 GCF_001186125.1 Sphaeroforma arctica JP610 | reverse complement strand
ACACGCATAATAACAACACACAGACTACTATATATATATATATATATATAAGTGTATACTTTTTTCATGCGTATATTTCTATGGATGTACAATTTTTATGCGTTTTCATATACTTATATAAATATAAGTATAATATCTGTGTATGGATTCAAATGTAATAACATATTATTTTATCAGTATATTAACACAAAATATATTACTATATTTATACCATGTTTATTTATTCAGACCTCATGTCTTATAAATCTGTTTATACATATTTATTGTACTTTTCTATTTGTGGTTTTTAAATTTATATTTATATATATATATTCTTATGTGAGTGTGTGTGTGTGTGTGTGTTTTGCTTATTTCGTGATTATAAGGGCTCTCGCAAATGTTGATTTATGTATGTATATATCGATTTTCTAAATGTCCAGATATGTAATTTATGAATATGTATACGCACATGTTTATGTTCATCTGTATATTTTTACTTCTACCTGTATCTATATTGATTAAGACATAATAATAAAATCACGTTTATATTAGATTATAAAGGCATTCTAGTGTTTGTGCACATGCTTGCATAAATGTGCATGTATGCGCGTCTATTTGTTATTATATTGTTCTACTTGTATAAGTCTGATGGTGAACATGTGTCGGTACACATCATATTCTTATTCACTCTTCTGACTTCAATTCAAATGTTAATACTTTCAGAACCGTAAAGAATATATATATATATACATATATGGATGTCAATGTATCACTCGAATGTATTTACTATGTTGTTGTTTTTTCAGACCAGTTGCTTTCAGTTTATTGCTACGTTTGTTCTCATTTAAGTGAAATATTGCATATGTTACACATATGCAGCAGAATGTATCTAAACAGATATATTGATAGGCAGATATGCATAAGTGTATGTATGCATATATGTATGTATGTATGTATACATATATTGGTATATTCATAGATATATATAGATATACGTAAACACTTGCATCTATATATATACCTGTTTTATATATTTATATACATATGCGTGTGCTTGTTGTGTTTTGTGTGTATAGTTCGTACACAAACAAAAAGAATATATGGACATTTATTTATCTACGAACTTACGTATCTATCGAAAAGTTGTTTATGGTGGTCCAAATTTTCCTCAGTATGCAATTATAGATCTATATACAACAATTTGTGTGTATGCACTTTCGTCCGTGTTGTACTTATTTGGTGCTAGAAAATAAACCTATACAATCGCTTACATATAAACACGAATGTTCAGGAGCGTCCTACTTGGTTATATAGTAATCAAGAAATATCGAGTTATCATTTTAAAGCTGAACTAGTGCATGGCCTCCACCGACTATTCTACTGTTTTGTTGGGAACTACCCCATGCCCATTACAGTATACATCTATTCTGAAATTGCGTTCCTTGACTCCAACTATGATGCCACAGTGCACGCGCGAAAGAGAAGCAAAGGAAGGCACACGAGCGGAAGCCCCGGGACAATGACCACCGTAAAAACTTAGCCAATGTGCGCGTGGTCCAACCTAATCTGGTCTACGTCATAGGGCTGTCACCCCGCCTAGCAGACGAGTCTGTGATACGCAAGAATGATTATTTCGGTCAATATGGTGAGCGATTCTTTTATCTATTTGTATATTCATATGTATCTGTGCTAGTCCGTGCATGTGCGTGTGTAAGTATGTCAATGATAGATAAGACTCAAATTAAATCCTTGAAAACGACAATTTTTATTGTATCAAGGGGACATTTTCGGGTGCCATTGTTTGCACCGTTATGAGGTGTTATATTATATTTATATCTCAATCTATACCATGGAAAAAAGTTATATTTATTTCCAAAACGGTGTACGGATACCTGACATCTAACCGTCTGGTGTCGCCGCATCTCTCGTTCCGTCCCCTCGGCAGGAAAAATTATGAAGGTCGTTGTGAATAAAGGATCCTTATACAATGGCTCGCATGGGCCCAGTGCAAGTGCGTACATCACCTATCAGCGAAAAGAGGATGCCCAAGACGTGATTCGGGCTGTGGATGGTTTGATGGTTGACAACAGAGTCGTACGGTACGTTGCGGTCGTGTGCATTCGTTGCTTGAGAAGAGTTTGGTGTATTGATTTTCCTGGCCGCGAAAAGCTCTACCAATTCGGGCACGCTAAGTATACTGAAAAATTGTGTTATCGTGTAACGCGGACACGTCCTTGTTCGGCTGTGAATACCTCAAATATGGCCATGTGTATGATTCCAACATACCCGTCTGTGTTCCGATAGACTGGCGTGGTTTTATTTATTTGTTTAGTTTTTTTCTTCACTACCAACTACGCACAATCACATATTGAGTTCAGATATCTCCGTGTTGTATCTGGAGTATAGGCCGCAGACTCGGTTATCGTTTTCGGTGTAAACGTTTATAACTCGTGGTTGGAGTTGTACATTCACTCTGCTCTAAGATATGTGCTGATACTTCGTATAATGTTCTGTACGTTGCAGACTCCCCCTCTGTTTGAAGTTGTAAAGCAGGGCCAAATGACATACATACCATTTGCTCCTGCTTTAGAGCGTGTATCGCGTACGAAGGCTCTGTTACTAAGATTTGAATACCACATCTTCGCAGGGCATCATTCGGAACTACGAAATACTGCTCGTATTTCTTGAAGCATGTTGCGTGTCCAAATCCCGATTGCATGTATCTACACGAAGTGGGAGAGACGGTGGACAGTTTTACCAAAGAAGAAATGTATGTCACCAGCTCACTTTGCGCGGATGCATATATACTTTACTGTCCGTGTGTCGTATGTTGCAAGAATAGGGGTCTTTTTTTTATGTTGCAGACTAGCAGGTAGGCACGGCATTGCACTTTTTGAAGTGCACATCGTATCTGTTTGCTTACGTGTTTGATCGTCAGAAGCGTAAGTTTTGCGTGTGTGTGCCATGAAATCTCGCGGCAGTTTACGTTCTATCTTATTTTAATTATTTCTCGTCATTGTTGCTGATCTATATTAAATGATATGCATTATGTATATAAATGTGGGAACGTGCACTCGTATATATTTATATATATGTATATACGCATATACGCATAAATATATTAATACACCCATACAGATATCCATATATAAAGATGTGTGTATATGTATAAGTATGTGCGTCAATGTGAATGTATCTATTTCATAAATATGTACATATATATATATGTATATACATGCGGGAACGTGCAGCCGTATATGTATATATGTGTGTATGTATGTATACGTATAGCTGTGTATGCGTCAATGTGAATGTATCTATTTCATATATATATATGTATATAGATAGTTAAATATACATATATATATACATTACATCTGCATGTGTATGTGTGTAAGTAAGTAAGTGTAGGTGTACTTCTACGTACTCGCATCTCTTTTTACGTTATCTCTAGAGTACCTCATTCAATGTACCCGTTCGCCATTTACTAAATAAGCTCATATTGCACGTTTGTATAACAGGAAGGGATTTCCGCAGCGATCAGATTATGATCACAGCCGATCTCCCAGTCCTACTCGTGTTGCTACTCCGGTGCAGAACGGTGCTGTAATGAAGAAAGTTGTCTCTACGAAGCCAAGGAATCCCAATGCGTCTGCGTTACCCGCTAATGCATCCTGGTGCGTGAATTGTAGCTCTTCGGTGCAATATTCCTCACATGTAGGCTTGCTAATTTTTCCCTTGCACGCATACTGTTTATGTGGGCTCTGTGCTGTCATTCCTATGGATGAAGAGTGACGTGATTTCTGGGGGATCGAATCAAGCAATCACATCTTAGCAAACAAGATACCAAAGCTTTGGGACATCCGTTTGTTGTGGACAGTCTGTGAGCTTTTGTATTCAATTTCAATCTCGAGTCGTATCCAGCCGGGGCTCTTAATTGTATTGCTGCACCTTTCTGATATGCCATGCTCTCCCTTTAAATCACAGGGCCAAGAAACCAGCGGCTGGTGCTCACATAAGTCTTATGCCTGCGCCCGCGCTGAGCTTGATGAAAGAAATTGCTCATCCGAGTGATGATTACGTCACACCTCCCCATGGTAACAGTGTTCGGAAGGTATGTGCTATACGTACTACATGATATGTGCAAGGTTATTCAAGAGACTTTTGTCTAGGTGGTTGCAGTTGTTGTTCTGTTTTGTTTCTTTTTTGCGGAAAATGCCATTTCAACTACGGCCAGAACAGTGAACAAGATTATCGTGACCGCGATTGCTTCTTCGGGCCTGCTTTGCTCATGCGCGGCATTCCGTACCCTTCTTGACTTGTTACTATTCAGGCAACTACACAATGGCCGGGGGCGAGTAAAGACGCCACATGGAACCAGGGCGATACGGGAAGTGCTGCGAGTACACCCGTCACTACCCAACAGCCCACCCCAGTGCACATGAACAAGAAGTCGCCTAGGATATCCAAGAACGCAAAGCAGGTTTCTGCAATTAGTCCGCCCGCTAGCGGAGCGCAGGCACCAAGTACACCCCCACAATCAGTCGAGGATCCTATACCCGACAACTGGGATGAGAGAGATGGCGACAATCCCCACAGTACCAACGGACCCGCCACTGTCAGCACTGATGCGAACGCGAGTGGCCCAGGGACTAAAGCGACTGAAGTCAAGGCAACCAACAAGACAACCAGCAGTACAGGCCGCAAAGCTGCCGCCACGTCCAAGGCTCGCCCAGCTTCGCCAGTGTCTGTACCAACGTCACCCGCGGTGGCTCTGGCTGAGGTTCCCAGTGTATCGAATACCACCTCGGTATCAACAACACAATCGATAGATACGCGCACGGCGACAAAGCCCGATAGGGACGAACCAGCGACATCGGAGAAACTAAAATCATCTGCAGCCGGAAAGAATAAAGCTGAAACCACGACCACTCCTGTGAAGACTGAGAAAAATACGAATGTCAGCAACAGCCAACCCGCTTCTGCGGTGGAAACTGGGGAAAGTGACGTTCAAAGGAAAGCACCGTTGGTTGGATCTGCCAGTGAGACGGCACCTCCTGGACTGTTCACGGCTGAACATGCTGAGCTCAAGCACACATACTCTGCACTGCCCGGTATCTCAAATAATAACTCGTCCATGTTTTCGCACTCGGGCGTCGGTCCTATTATCGGACGCGGGCCACCTGGTTTAGTGCGGATGCCTGGGGCACCCGATGCAGATAGCGAAGCGAGTGATGCTGGCACTACAAGCCATCGCCCAGGAGATATTGGTAGCGCCCCAGGCAGTTTGAGTTCGACATCGATAGGCGGAGGCGGATCGAGGTTTGCATTCGGTAATCGCGACGAAGACGAAGGGGGCGAATTTGCGTCGTCGTTCTTCAGTTCGATGTCCTTGAGTGATCCTAAGAAAGGCACTTCGGTACGTTTTCTTACGCTGTGTATTTTTTTGGGGGGAGGAGGGGATGTGTTTGTACAATTCAATAGTGAACGCCGTTGCAAAATATCTTCTGGGTCTGTTGCTGTTCAAGTACATCTAGGTAACCGCCATCCTACGTAGTGTAGGTGACGCTCCTCCACTCTTGCTCCCTTTCACGCAAGATTGATTATATTTCTCTAAACATTGCATGCTCCCATATTACAGGCGTTTGGATTGCCTCCGCGTGGCCTTGGTGCTCCCCCGGGATTGGGTGATATGCGAGACGAGACCGCCACAAGCTTTGGCAGTTTGACGGAATTCGGTCTAGATCACGAGGCTTCTCGTCCAAAGAACCAAAGTAGCTTAACGGGCCCTGTAGCCAGTGCTAGTGATCTCGCTGAAAGCAAATTCGCCGGTGCAAACTGGGATGACGATAAGCGAATGACACCCTCGGGATTAGGAGCGGATGCGTTGCGCTTTCCCTCGGGTCTTGGTGAGAGAAGCAGTGGTGGCAGTGGGGTTTCGGCGCCACCTGGATTAGCTTTGGGTGGTGAGTCGGAAATGAGTGCTCTTGGGGCAACTACGCCTGAAAATGGAAGTCAGGCACACGGCACGGGTAATGCCCGGCAATGGCAGGATAACCTGCGTTCACTGTTCCCGGGGGTCAACATCTCGTTCTCCGTCGGCAATCCGGTGAGTTTGGTATATCACACTTTTCAATACTTCCTTTTTCATGTGCTGTTTTATTGCTTAACAGAAATAATAGTCCTGAGAAATAATGTATCTCAGTATGTATAATTTGTTATTTCTACACTTGTTTTTTTTTACTTCCAGGAACAAAGCGCACAACAAACACAGAGAGGAGGCTTATCCAGCGATCCGATTGACCAACCACAACCGCTGGAAATAGGAACACCGCATCTGCGAGGCCAGTCCATGTGGGACAACGGATTCGATGGTCCTGGCCAGAGCTCGTTACCCAACACGCAGCATAGCTTAAACAGTTCTACATGGGGCATGAGCGATTCGCCTTATTCCTCCCTCCTACACAATAACCGAGGCGAGCTGCACCAATCCTTCCTGTCCACACAGGACTCCCACTTTGACATACGAGGAAGTTCCGGTACGACGTCGAGTCTGCCACCACCACCGCCGAGCTCGAGCCGAGGATTTGACCAGCCGCCCACTTCCGGTTTGCCGCGCCAAGGGCACGCACAGCATATACAACAACGCCAACCTCAAACAAGTTACGGAAACAGGCCAACACAGCCTGGTAGTATTAGTCAGCACTCACAGTCACAACAACAGGCGCCCCCGCCCCCACCCCCACCCCCACCCCCGCCGCCCGGGCTTCAGCACGCTATCCCATCCAGGCAAATACAGAACAACGACGAGCAGATAAGCCGCATGTACGATCACAACTACTCTCCCGGTGGTATAAACTCCAATACGCATAGAAGCAATAATAACATTGGATTCAATAACTCCGGAAGTTTCCATCCGCCTCCTCCCGGTGTGTCAATGATGCAAGATAGCCAGGGGCTCAATATGCATCCATCGTTTGGTCGCCAGGAGAATCGTGAGATGTTCCATAGGCCAGGTGCTGGTCTGCACCTGCAGCAGCAGCAACAATCACAACAGCAACATCACCAACAGCAACAACAACAACTTAGCAGCAAGATTGGAGACTATGGTATCAACGGTGCAAAGTCTGGCGACGGGTGGCCCAGCGACAACATTAGTAACAGCGGTGGGATATGGAACGAGAGCAACGAACCGCCTCATCACCACAACAGACGGCAGCAGCCCCAACACAGGCCGCCGCCCGGGTTCGGCCAACCTCCACCACCTCCACAATTATCTGGACGGCAACAGAGAGGCAATCTCTTCGATAATCCTGGGAACGGTCCCTTGGGACTGAATATGCCACCTGGGCTACACCCACAACATCACCCACAGCAACATCAACACCCACAGCAACAGCTGTACGACTCTCGGGCCAAGCCCATGGGAGGTGTGTGGGGTGCGGATCCGTCTGGTATGAATCAGCAGTACGGCGGCGATGTGAACGACTCACGTTTTGTCCCCCAACGCCAATCGCAGCAAGCATTTGGTATGCCATGGGGAGGGTCGTACTTTCCGTCAGACCAGTCGAATAAGCAGACGGGAATTGGTGGCAATGGCGGCTGGCCAGCGTCAGAAGATCGTCGGAGCGACTTCGGTATGATAGTTTAGAAGTTTGGTAGGTATAGCAATCTGTACGTCTACTTTGCCTTTCAGCCAGCAGAATTTTTTTGTTCTGATTTTTATTGTATACAGTTAATGTGATGTGTATGTGTGTGTGTGTGCATGGATGAATATATATGTTTGTATGCATGTATATTATATTATATTATATATATGTGTGTGTATGGATGGATGGATGGATGGATGTATATAAAGTGAGCGTGCAAGAATCATATCAGAATATGAGTCTTGTTTTACTAACCATAGTACAACTACTTTTACAGATATACGAGGTGCCGTGAGAGACGGTTCCTCCCCGGTTCTGCCACCTCCTGGGTTTGATAATGTTTCTCCAGGATACATGTCGGGTATAGACAAGTTAATCGACGAATAACAGAAGCACTTTGTGCCGAATAAAAGAATGAAAAAAAGCTCGAAAATTCTCTTTTGAATCGTACGCGGTTGTTGTGGGTTCTTTGGCTGGGATACGGGAATGATATCTATCAGAGGTATTGGTTATTTTGCATACTGTACTATTTAAATGTATCATGTAGGTCGTGGGCGTCTGCAGGCTCGCTTCTTGCAAAACAGACTTAGGACTCGGTGTTTTTATCTTGTTGAAAGTAGAAAGGTATCATTCGCAATACTTCTGCGTCCCCTATAAATCGATGCTTCTTATCTGATAGCGTGAAAAAGAAAAGTACCGCCTATGTGGCTCGTATAGCTCAAGTCGGTATATTGCTTTTGTACCTGTCATAGTAAAGATAGTCACTCTCATGTTTGGTAAAAAAAGGCTATATTGGGGTATTAGTTTATTAATGAAAGATGAGTCTTAAACCACTCTTCATTTGCAAAAAGTATAATCAAATTTACGTCGTGTAGTTTCGTGAGGGACCATCAACAAGGAAGGGTCAACGTTGTCAAGTCAAACGTTACATACTCAACACCAGTCGGTATTTTTTTGTCATTTTTACAATATCAAGTCCATCATATTGTCGGTGAGCTGAAGTAATTATAATATTTCAGTCCATAAATGGTGTCTGTCATCACAAGTCCCACATAGTGTGCACCACATCTACATAAGCCCGATTTCTATTCATGATGGTTTCCGGTCCTTGTTCGACGTTAGAATTTCTTGGGTGGTGCAGGTTTTCGTGCGCTCGACTTGAAGTAATGTCCTTGAAAAGGTTGACATTGTTCAAAAGGACGTTTAGAATCAGCGTTGTCGTACGCAGTGTGATATGGAACGGATCTCTGGAAATAGAAACGAATGTGTATCAAAGTGCCCTACGTTGGCGGGTACAGGTATTGGCTGACACTTAAATCAGTAAATGTCTAAGCCATAATCTCAGCTAAGAATGATTTTATCGAAAATCGCACTTGGGTGATATGACCAACCTCAATACACGTGCTGATGGAGCTACATATCTGGACAGACGTCACTGAAATCATTTTAGCTGCCTCGACACAACACGTTGTGAGTGGGGCAGCGGAAACTTCCTATAGTCGGGCCTGATATGTCAGTATTCGTATGTTGTTGATCGACGGAATTTGAAATAGCCTATGATATCAGCACAGTTTTTGTGTAACTTTCGATAGAGGTAAGGGTGCCAGAGCACTAATTCGTCATGAGCATTTGGTAGATCTGTCGATGTTGGGTTAGGCTAGCAGTAAACACACCAAGTTGATCTTGCCAACGACACGAACCGCATCGCTAATCCCCATCAAGGTAAGCAAATTTGTACGAGTGGCTTTGATGTTTTACGATCACGCCTTGGATATTATTTACATAGAGGAATTGCGAAGCTCGGTGCAAATAAAATCCGAGCGCGTTGTAGCTTATAGACGTAAAAAGGATAGTGCACCGAAGCTCCTCACGATGATGGCCATAAAGTGAGAGGCTTGGCTGAGGGTATATGGCGGCTTGTTAGTGTTCTGAGTTGCTAACATGTCAAATGGCACAGATATATCAAAAGATAAATATACGGCGACTTGTTGAAGTGAAGAAAATCGAATAAACGGTATATTTGAAGTCGAAAGTGAAACGCAGCTCTAATCTACTGTATCCTCGAACGTGTATACTTACCTGTGCAAATACACAGGTTTAAATATAACATCCACAAATTTAATAACGTGATGAATGAACAGATTTATGCTATGCTTTCGAGTATCCATACTTGTACTTTAGAGTTCATTCATAGCTGAAGGCCAGAAAAAAACTGCACTCTTTTGAACTTAAAATTGTATGAAATAACCATACTCAACACTATGGGGATGAAAATAAATACGATA
>NW_014040277.1:5743-16922 GCF_001186125.1 Sphaeroforma arctica JP610 | reverse complement strand
TGCTTCCATATCTGAGGCTATGATTCACAAACTCTACCCATGGATTCGTGTACAAACCTGTGACTATCGTCAGCTCTTCTTCATTGCATCAATTTATTTGCATGCACCCCCCTCTTTGTCGTCATATATTCACTTACAATTCTAACCCACGTATACATCACCTATCTGCCTTCATCGCACTGGTATCGGCCTACTGCGCGTATACAGCCGGGGTTGTTTCGATGGGGCAAAGTACTGATAACCTATCAATAGTCACGCCTCTGCCCTCTCCTAACTCTTCTCGAGCAATGATCCCCGATACGCTACGCTCTAGAGCAGGTAGAACTCCGCATCAGATATTCAGTCACTGCACATGGAGGCACAGTCTGCCTTCACACGCGAATAAGGCGTTCCCAAACCTCATTGAAGAATGCGCACAGCAGCCACCACCACCACCACAACCGCAACCGGTATACCTTATACACTTCACACAGACTTCAGACGCACAGGCCATTCACGCAACGCTCTAATCGAAGAAAATTCGTCCCTCGGATAAGCCATACAACATTGTACGGATGGCCGGTAGAGTCCTCTCACCAATGTACGCCAATCTCTCCTCGAGTGTCTGGTCGACGGTGATACGCCCGTTTCCGTTGGACACAATCACACCACCGGCGCTATCGGACGGAATGTATTCGTCAGAAATCTTCAGTTCGAGCGACAGCTTGGTTCGCTCCTCGTACTCCTTCTTAACGACATCCAGCTGCTTCTCCACCAGCGCCTTGTCGGCCTCGCGCGTCTTGACTAAGACTGTGGTCTCGGTGAGGGTGTAGCAGGCCTCAAGGATCAGTCCCTTCAACACGTCGCCGTACTTGCCCTGGTCGTTGCCAATGTCCGCAAGACTCTTCTTGGCTTCCTCGAGCAGGTTGTTCACGTGGTTCTCACGCGCCTGCAGGATCTGCAGACGTGATTTGTTCAATTGGTTGGAGTATACAATCTTGCGCTGTGTGTCTACCTGCTTTTCCTTGCGCTCGTACTGCGACATAACCTTGAGCTTCTCCTGCTGCACAATGCGCCCCTTCTCAATGTTGAATTCTTCCTCCGCCTTTACGAGGATTTCGTTAGCCTTTTCAGCGGCTTCTTGCTCGATAAAGCTCACCTACAGGGTTCGAGAGTGTAAAATGTCTGGCTTGAGATACACTCGCGACTTTGACAGACCCCAATATCATTGCAGTATCAGTATATCACACTACAACGAGATGTTGAAGGAGGTAGCCAGGTTAAGGACATACATACAAACTTTAAGGTACTACAGGGTACAAGTGTATGATAAGCATAAATATAACTCATTACAGTGTTGCATATGCTACTGATATATAATTTTAGTACACGAACACACCACATGCATAGTCGACACTCTCCACCAGCTGTGCAAACTCGCAAAACAAAATCACACTATCTAGGCAAACACCACACTAGACAAGTGGGTTGTTCGTCCAACATTTCGAGCGAATTCTTTGTCCTCATTAGTACCCTAATAACTCTCGTTGGTTTGTGAGCTTAGTATCGTGCATGTGTGTACAATGTGCGTGCATGTGTGTACAACGTGCCATTTGACTCGCGTCCAGCTTGTTGTATTGTGGGTGCAACCGAACCAGAAACTTTGAATCGACAGTAACAGAGACGTACACGCAAGTTTGATAAAACGGAGGCTATATTGCATTTCAAATGTATATTTTGCACTTAACGAGAACATATACAAACCAGCGCCGTGATAACAGCGGGCTATATTATTTTCGCACGACACCCAGTATGACGGGACGCCAGTACAACGGGATACGAACCCCGTCGAGATATTAAATTCAATAGAAAAGAACCCGTAATCTTTTCTATATTTATGTACATTGTTAAACCAATATAAATTATATCGAAGCAGAATTCATACTGTGACTGTATGTTGTGTATTGCAAATCGGATACAAAGATACGAACTGACGATAAAATACTATTCTGAGCTCTGCAATCTTCTCCCGAATACATCCAACCAACAATAATAAATCCAGATTGAACGCTCTCGTTGGCGATAAAACTTACAGATAAACTTCACAAGACAATTGATATATGTGACTGAGAATGCTCAAGTCGGTTGATAAATACAAATTTAACCTAAGGCTAACTTATCGATTTGCTCACACCACCTACCATATGCTGGATTTGCTTGTTCACTTCCTGGTTGCTCAACGCCATCTTGTCGAAGTCTATCTATACTGAGCGTATAACAAATATTAACCTATCTGTGTTGATGTCAAGCAGACTTTAATCGTGCAATGTAGACGTGATAACTGATATAACACGATATCCTGCAGCTGAAATTAATGCCTCCCTGCTCGGCCTGCTGGGTACAGTTGGAAACAGAGGTGTATTTTTGTTTTCCGAATGAAATACTATCCAAATTAGGTAGGGACAAAAATATTCTCGATGATGCAATTTGTGTTTTATTTGTATAAAAAATAGACTATTCACGATAGACTCTCTATAGCCATTTTTATTCAGTGAGAGTATCATATTGTGGAAAGTGTCTTCATGCAACAAGTGTGGACAATTATTCGATGTTTTAAAAAGGTGTCTATAAATAGATAAGTTGCTGGCCCCAATCCTGATGTCCCAGACTCGAGAGTTCCAGGCCAGGCTCCGGCATTCTCCGCCATAGGGAGCGGGGTTTTTTTAGAAGCTATGATACATTGATATCTGCGACTTTATTATTTTTAGGAGGCTATTTTTAGGATTTTAGGTTGTATACTTTTTTTGTAGCCTTTTGAAAATTGAACAGCAGGCCACTAGGCTGTACCACCCTCTCGAAAAGGGGGTTCTGATGGGGAGTTATTCTCACATGAACCTCTGGGAGGCTATGATACAAGTTACCCTTGCGACCCTATGAATTCTGGACTCTGGAGACATGGGAAGGATATAATGTCAAGGGGACTGTCCAGTAAAGCCTTTTCATAACTTGGAGGGAATTACTGGTAAACACAAATATTATCTATGCATGCTCTTGGACGCTTAATAATTTGCTATCATTACATTTGCTTTTGATTTATGATAATACCGACTAAGCCACCACCAAAATTAGTCTTTTGCGATAGTAAAAGCTGATAAAATTGTCCTTTGAATGCCCACTTTTTGGTCAATATAAACTGACATGTGGGTGTCTTGATTTTTATTCAGTATATATGGAGCGCTCGATATACACTATATACGGACTACTATTCTTTTCTGGAATATTAGGATAATAGTCCGTCAATGTAGTGTGTTTTGCTGAGGGGAGGGGTAATGTGACAACACCCTCGCATATATACACGGATGATGTATGATGTACACTCAAAGTACTATGTATGAATGTAAACTTGGAACCGTCAATCGAAGTATTTGAGTCAGGTTCTTTGTAGACCACAATACTTCTTGGGTGCTGAAACTAACCCTTCGCATTCAGAGGTGATATTACCAAGAGATATATGGAAAGCAGAGACGTTCTTCATGGAACCACAAGCTGATTGACTTTACGTGCGCGTAGAAAGTATTTTTCTCGAAGAGTTTGTATATCGACTGTTCGAAATAATTTTTAATGCTTATTGGTCGAAATGAGTGTTCGAAATAAATTACTGTGTTTGGCTGTGTAACGGAGGTAGCAGACTAGATGAATAGTCCAGAAGATAGCTTAGATCATGTAAACACTATTGTCAAAGGAGCGACTAACTTAAGGTATTTGGTTCTGTAGTAGAAATATACGGTTCTAAGACCAACGATCGACTGAAATTCAATGATCGAGACGCGAACGGTGTGATTATATTCTACTGCACCTCTCGCAAACCAGATATACCTGTGTCTGTATTAATAAGTATATCTATGTACTTATAAGCAATATGTATTTATGCCGTTATCGGTAACGTCACTTTTTCGCATGTAAAAAAGCTCGATTTTCTGTTCAGGCTATGGACCAATAGCGCATACAGCATCGTGGCACTCTATGGTAACAATCAGATCTTGTGCGCGAATGCGTACTTCCAACAAGCGGTATAGATCCTGTACAAGATGCCGTCCAATATTTGCGCGGTTGCCAAATAGTGTTTTACAATGTTTGTATACTAGACTCTGTCGGAAGCCACCTACTATTCTAAAATAGCTAAGGGTATGGACCTATGCCGTTGGTCGGGACGGGCGTATGTATTAAATATAAATACTAAAATAGCTCAGTGAGACTCCTCCTGAATAACCTAGGTGAACGCACTGAAGTCTAAACGGCTTACGCTGGTATGTAGCTATGATAATATGTACATACAGGAGTACTTTTTCTGTTTTTCCGATTTTAAAATACTTTTTTTCTGAAAATATAGCATTTTTTTAACTGGCTAAAAGTGACCAATGTGATCAGAGTGGAAAGCGACCAGAGAGCCCCTACATTTTAATTCGAAAATGGAATCGGCATAAGGTACAAAAGTAACAAAACCCAACTGAATGTCAATGATGTCATGATGGAGGATGGACTCGTATTGGTCGGAACTCGGAACTCTGCATCTTTTTTTTTAAGACTCGCAAGTGACGTGACTACAATAATAGAAATACATCAGTACGTAGTCGAATTTGTACACTTGTTGTACAGTGGTGGGCTGGCATGTATAGTTATGTTCAAGTCTAACAATACTGATAAAACTGATTACAGTCCACTGATACGGGAGGATGCTGATAATGACCTACTTTGCTTCGGAGGTGACGGTACAAGCCTGCAAATGGCAACGCTTCTCTCTGGAGAGGATCCGAATCGCCATGTGACTGTAATGTCAGTTGGAAGCACTTGTGAACGTGAACAAGTAAACGATGAAGACGATTGTGAAGGACAATACAACATCGATGATACACAGGCTACAAGTAGTCGGAAGGGTGCGGTGTATTGTAGCTCCACTTTATTGTGCTATGCCCTCTCGGTGCTGATGACCGCATCATTTACATCGATTGTGTGTATCTTGTTATTCGGGAATGCCAATACAGCGACGGAGATTAAATACGTGGTCTCCGGCTACCAACCATCCGCTGTTCCTATCGCATCGGGCTCGCTTTCAAATCTGATAGTCGGTATTACAGGTAAGTATAACGGGTCGCTCCAATCGTTCGTTTCACCTTGGTGTTTTTAAACTCTTGTATTCACTTTTCGTCCAGCTAATTGTATGTTACCGAAACGTTCACAACCGATATACAATCCGTCCACGCTACTTATTGAAACGTCTTCTTCCAATTTCTCTCTCTTTTACCCGATTTAGATGGTATGGGACCGTCGTACGCGACTTTGGCACGCATATTGAAGCAATACGACAACAAGGAGGATGTCCACAATACGTACACAAACACCAGTCTAAGTTTCGACTGCGACCTCATTGGTCAACAACGTACGCGCTCGTACGATTCATACATAACGGACTCAGCCGCGGCCGCATCAGCGCTGGCCTCAGGGCATCGCACAAACAATCACTGGATTGGTGTTCTGCCGAATCTGACCAATGTTGCACCGGTATTCAGTGCAATCAAGAACCAGAAGAATATGCATATTGGGCTGGTGGTGAAAAGTAGTGTCACGCATGCAACGCCAGCCGGATTCTACGCGCACACCATCGATAGAGGCAATGAGTATTTGATAGCTGACCAGGCCTTAGATTTTGAGCCCGATGTGCTGCTAGGAGGCGGTAGGGACTACTTTGAGAACCGTCCCGTGGCATACTACTCGTCCACTAAAGCCATACATAATAGGTCTTCTTTAATACCAGACTTTGAGGGGAAAGGGTACATTATAGTCTACAATAAAAAGGATCTACTGGCGTCAGATCCCAACGCCGGTAAGAGAGTGCTGGGTCTATTCGCAGGCGGTGCAATGAAGTTCAGTATCGATGGCGACAGAGAGAGCGCAGCCCCAGATCTGCTAATAATGGTACAGTGTGCGGTAGATGCACTGGAGGCCATGTCAAAAGCTTCGGGAAAGCCGTATGCGCTTATGCTCGAGGCGAGTCTGATAGACTGGGCAGGCCATATAAATGATGGTGCAACAATTGCGAGAGAGGTCCTGGAATGGGAGAAGGTATGGTCCTACTTGAAACAACGAGTGTGGGACCAAGACCGGGTGCAAAAGCAGGATGCACGAGCCGAGACTGTGACCAACACACAGACAGGAACTCCGAGCACTTCGCCATTCTCACTGCGACTGCTGGCGACATCCGATCACGAAACGGGTGGGTTGACTATCGGTGCCAACGGATTGGAAACATTCGACGTTGCTGCACTGGCCAATCAGAAGTCATCGTTCAGTACCGTCTACTCCCAGCTGGCAGCGCATCGGTGGTCAGAGTACCCGCAATCTCGCAAGGAGGCAATGGCGTATGTTACGGGACTAGCGAGCGAAGCACTGGGAATTCCGGTGTCTCAGTTTACAGAGGAAGATCTAGAATGTCTGTACTCTCCGCTCCCACCAATTTCGCCCGACCACGCGCCCTCACCTGGTCAGCGCAGTTTTTCGATCGATTTAGACTGTATTCAGAATGCTCGAGTACATACCGCATATACCACCAATGGACACACAGGCGCGGACGTGAATGTTTATGCGTATCCGCCACTTGATCCTATATTTAATAGCTTACGAGGTGTGGTCGATAATTTTGATATCGCCTGGTGGATGGCATCACAGTGGGATGTGGATATGAGTTCTGAGCGAGAAAGAGTAGCCCTTATACCTAATGGTTCCGGGTGAGCGCACTCTCTGCTTGTCAAAGGCAATCGTCGCTAAGGAGTTAAAGAGATATATTCATTGATCACAAATCATGCAGAACAGACTCGTGAACCGCCGATCTTGTTGAAGCGATCAGAAGTGGAACATGAGAACACTCTCACTCCTGTAGAAAGGATAACGATCACGATTCACTTTAAAAAAATCCAGCTGGGCTAAAACATGAGTACTACTCCAACCTTTTACGCCTGGCAACTGGAAATAATTTCAGTTGTAATACTTTGCTATGCTGCCTGTCAGCTTGCATCATAGGTGTTCCTTCTATCATTGCCTGGAAGCAAAGGCGTTTCTTCACCATCATCCATGTCAAGATTTTGTAGGCTGTGTGCTGTTGGTGCATCGTATGTCTCCTCCGAGACACTCGGTAAGTCCCAGCTGGGTGCAGCTGGTGCCGTAAAATCGCGCGAAGTGACTTGTCGTAACCTCCAGCTTGATCGTCTCTGGAGATGGAGGAAGTACAGCAGATGTAGGCAAGGCTGAAGGGATCAGGAAATGAAGAAACAAGGCCACGATATCATGGCCTCCTATATGGAACAGAAACTCGGAATGACACTGCTTCGCGTAATCAAAATTTTGCTGGCGGTTTACCCTTAGATCTGCGAGGTTGTGTTGTTCTGGCCCCTTTTTAGTTTCGATAATCGCCCAATCGATTAACAGACCTGCAATTGCAAGAGAAGTATCAGTCAAGTGATTCTGGCAAACCTCCACTCTTGGAATTTTGGCAATTTGAGGTGGGATGCTCTTGTGCCGGATAAATGACAAGTAGACGGTGAAAACACAGCAGAACGTGCAAGGACGCGTTGGGAAACTTCTGATTTTCACTCCTGCTGCTACCTGAAAGGTGTGTTAGATGCATAATAAGCAGCCTCAGAAGGGAGTTGAGTGCAGCGAATGATTCAGCTTCGTCAGCGTTGATACCGGCGCGGATATTATTCTCCTGTGATCAGGTCAAGTTGCGTCCATAGAAGTGAAGGATGAGTACGACAGAATGCATATCAGATTCAAACTTCATCAGGAAAAGCAAATAGGCGGAATTAACCTGAATAACTTCTACAATCCTTATGATATACCTTATACAGTCCGCTCAAAGCTATATAATCGGACTCTACTCTGCGGATATTTTCCGTGAGTCGCTCGCTAGCGACAATGGTATTCGTTTCGCCGTGAATGCCTTTGATTACATCGGCGGAACACGAGAAAGACAACTTCAATGATCCCATAACCTGTGTGCGACATAAAAAGAGGTTAGCGTGAGAAACCCATCACGAATATACGAACAATCATGAAGCATGTCCTCTCTTGGTAATCTGTAGTTCATCGATACATAAGATATCTCTGAGAGTGTTCAACGAAACTCAAACCAACCTTGATAACAGCTTGTTTCAATTCATCACTCAGACCAATGGGTCTGATCGTCGTCGAGGTTCGCGTGCGTAATATGTTGGGGGCTTGAGTATTCTCTCTCGTCGTCGCCAAGGATGAGATATTAACATACGTTGCCGCAGTATCATCCACCTCGCCTGTTGCCTGCGTACAGTGATACGTTAATAATTGTTGGGATCTGAACTCGCGCCATCAAATGGAGGCGGACCATGCTCTTGGAATATAGAGGAAACGTTCAAATTTAAAAGTAGACGCTTGTGAACATATATGCGACAGCGATAACAGACTTTGATTACCTCGATAGCGCTTATGAAATATAGGGTTGCCGTCGTATAAAATAGCCTGTTGACATATATTAGTATCTCTTCAAAGAGTTCCGCTAGTTTCTTCTCGCGGACTGTAGAAAGTGTAAATTGTGGTTGAATTTTCAGTATTATTCTCTAAACCCGTGCAAAGGTTGCATGTACATATTTTAATACACAATCACACACTGTGACAGTACGCGATGGAAATCTAAATTCAGAGTCGAGAACGTACGTGCAACTGATTGCGTTATATATCATACGATGGCTACTTACGAGTTTTTCCGCCCCATTTATATTCTGTGAAAGCTGGTTCGATCAGGCCCTGCACAAATTTGAGTAAGTGATCTTAGATCTCGATCGAAAGATTTCGCCAGTAATATTGAAAACACGACGATCGATAACAAAGATTAGAAAAATGCATAACAGAACAAGACACAGCATTGAATTCACAAAAGCTAACAATATATATATATATATATAGAGAGAGAGAGAGAGAGAGAGAGGCAGCGATCGATGTGGCTCATGTGGGAATTACCTGCAACGTACTGACGGAAGCCTGAGTCTTTATAAGTTGTGCCAGTAGGTAGTTCCGTCTGTGCAAAATGTATCGATTTATGCACTTAAACCTCTAGCGTTAGGTTCAAACATGTCCAAATTTAGACGTGCTTTGGGCTTCGTACATATATATATATATATATCAGGAGGAGCAAAGGATAAGAAACTAAAACAAACGTGACAGACTTGTCTAGCATTAGATTCAACATAACACCATGTACGGCTAGTATGTACCAACACCGTATGGTGACCAATTTACGAGTACATACTTGGCAAGGATAGCATCCCTTTCCTCCATGGACTGTCCCATCTGGAAGAGTTCCAACAAATCACTGGCGGTTTCCGACATTTCGTTCAATGATATTGAAACAGTTTCCTGTCGCGAAAGGAACATGTGAAAGCATGTTAAGACTGGCGTATCAATGGGACAAAGGCGAATGAATAAACCTGTTCCACTCCAACACGGCATATCCCATAAGAACAAAATTTGACATCGCCTAGTTCGTGCGCTCACCTGCATCTTCTTGTGTGCTTTCACTGGGAAAACTAAAACCATTACAGTATATCTGGAAAAAGGAAATGTAGCAAAATACAATTAGAAGCCTGCAAGACGGTTGCGGAAGAAAAAGCGGCAGGAGGTGAGACCGGCAGGAGGTGAGACCGGCAAGATTTGTAGAGAAATAAAGCAGAGCTTCTCGCTTGGTTGCTTACCCTATAAGTACACCGATTGAGATGAGCAAGACTCGATCGAGAATGTGTTTCGGGCGTACACGATTCGATTTGTGTTGAAAAGTTATAGTAATGGTGTACGTCAGCATCGTGAGCAGAAAAGCGTAGTGATGTTGAGGGTACAGCTTCCGCGTATATGCCAGTCCAAAGATGATGAAGAAACTCTGTAGAACGTAGTTCATACACGGGAAAGGATGAACAATGACAAATATTAGTTGCAATACCTAAGCTAGACGTATTAGGGCTTATAAAACTGAAAATAATAAGGTCCGATCAAAGAAGACGCACTCTCAAATCAGCTGGTGTGTGCATAATAAATGCCATGAGTAAACAACTGCTCAAACCTTACACAGGTGGACCACGAGCCCCATAAGGGCGGCGTTAGAGCGATCACAACTTCCAACACACAGAATACTACGCACTTGTCACGATTTCAAACGTGTATTCTAGCTTTTCTCATATCTCACACTGAGGCTGCCCATACCACTACATGCAGGAGTATTGGCTTGGTACCACATTGCAAACACTCATCTCCTCCAAGCAAGTATATGATGGTCATGGTCATATACCCCAGAAAGCCACCGATTATCGTGCCGGTCACACGGTTGACGCTATTACCGTAAGGAAGACGGAGATATAGAAAAAAGATGCGTTACTGCAAGGTAGGTAGCAGCATATTTTTTCATGACGTAAGGATATGAACAATCTATAAAGGATCACTCTACCCATGTGTTGGAACCCACAACACCGCAGGGTGGCTACAACCGCCGCAAATTGACGGTTTGTAATACGATATGTACACATTCACATTGAACTCGATACAACTTGAGACAGACAACCCCCAATACGAGTCGCCATACAAAACAGTCGGAATGAAGGTGCATCGAATCGCACCTGGCTAAAGATAGACTAAAGCTGTTATTGTCGAATGCGATAAGGGTCTAAACTACAGACTGAGTATACAGCGCGTCAGTATGTATTTGACTGGGCAACTGCAATATGGCGGTTTATACGTAACAATGTCGATGTCTGGAAAACTCCGCTGATACGCTGTCAGGCAATAATATTACAAGTGCAGTACTTCATCTTAGTAAACATGTATCAGCACGCTGTTGCGTACATTATTTTCTATGACATCAATCTCGAATATGAAAGTATAAAAGCTGGTCCTGAAATCAAGCATCAAAACAGCACATACCACTTGCGTAATCCATCCCCGACGGTTGGAGTGATTATGATCACTGTTGTTGCTGCTGCCCTGTAAATGGGAGAGTCAAGATATCTATCACAAGACAGGAATTGACGATGCTGCAATATACCATAAGACAAAGTGCATCATTAGGTAGATACGCCAGATAAGCCCTCAATACATTTATATGTGGATACACATATTTACATATATATGT
>NW_014040277.1:0-4594 GCF_001186125.1 Sphaeroforma arctica JP610 | reverse complement strand
ATTTATTTATTTATTATCTGGAACATCCCATTGGACACTTCCAAATATGAAGTGGAATGCATGAGTCCTCAGACGAATAATGATGTAGAAATCTGATCCAGCTTATCTTATGTAGTATACAGTGAATGCAATGGATCCACTACCCAAGACTTCGAACACTTCTCTCATTCATCATGTCCGTTACTGACATGTTTCAAAGACAGGTCAAGTCGCGCTCCTGGCAAGATGCGAGTACTATTTACTTCAACTAGAATACTTACGATTTATTATAAAGCAACACGATATGTACCCCCGAATGCAAAAATAGTAAAATATATATATATATATCTCAAATTTGCTACGAGCACCGTAGAGGTCGGTAAATTATAACCACATAAAGTTATCCGAGCAGATTCACCGAGATTTATCTCTCAGATATAAATGGATACAATATATCGCGAATTATTGATTGATGCCCCTCCCCAAGTTGCTTTGAAAACTCGTTTTGTGTCTTATTCTAATACTGGTTTACTGACTAGGGACTGTGAGAGATTCTTCTCTCGCCCCTGCTAAGCCTCCAGCGCCCAAACTGGCCCCCTGGTGTCCGAACATCGGGCTTAAAGGTTCAGGTGATTTTCGCCCCGCTCTCTTTCCCATGATATTGCGTAGTGAAGTGGCGCTGGCCGTGCGTTGGTGCTTGCCCTTGACATGCTCGCCAATCGGACTAGGCGCTGCAATTGCACTCGACGGTGTGCTCCCCTTCGGCGTCTGTTGTGAGCCCTTACCACCATCATTAGCACTGTGCAGCGACATCGTATCAGATGGCCGGGCGCCACCGTTTAACGAAAGGCCACCCGAGGTTACAGACCCTGGGCTATTCTTGTCGTCGGGTAGCACGTCGCCCCGGCCCTTCGGAACTCGTAGTGATTTAGTAGTGTCCAAATGGTTCAATCGAACGGTCCCCAACACGCGCTCAGGTAGCTCTTCTTCGGCCTGTGCCTCGATGATAAACGCAATGTCCACCACCAGCGATTTGGTCGCACCCACTACCATACCAGTGATGTTTCGGGCGTGAGAATCGGAATTGACATCAATGTCCACCTGTTAACAAAAAGGGGAGCGATAACTCTTTAACGTTTGCATTTTGACTATTTTGTTCGAAAAGTTGCGGTCGCTTGCTTTGGACGTGACGTGATGTGATTTCATGGATGGCAGTAGCTTACCTCAAACCAATTTTCTCCACGAAAGTATGGATTCGTTAGTCCTTTGTTCCCTATAATCGCTGGTTTTGCTCCTAGAACTTTCCGCAATAAGTAGCTGTCAGATCCAAAAGAAATGGAAGTCAAGCTGAGTCTAAATCTGATTATTGTCCACACATAATACATATGTCTTGACAAGGAACCGAGTATGACATATCACGCTCTAGGCACTACGACTGCTAATGGGTAGAAATCTACATAATCGATTGGTACATACCTTCCATCAACGATCTTCGGTATTAACTTAAATCTGCTATTCCTGAATGCATCGTCTCCGTCTACAAAGTCGCTGAAGAGGTCCTTGAACTCTGAATTCTCTTCGCGCCAGTTTGCATGAGTTGGTTGGTAGTAGCACACAAATGCTATGTTGTCTGTGCATGGAATGATCTGGATGGGGGATACGCACGATACTAGTTGACAAATGTGCCGCGAACAATGGTAAAATTCGCGAGCGCAACACTGATGGGCTCATAAAATGCGCATAATATGACATACCATATTTACGATGAATGTAAAGGGAACCTTAGTGCCGTTTTCCAAAGCCTCCTTTTCCACCTTTCTAACCAAACTATCTGAACGAGACGAAAGGTTTATTCGTTCTGCCGGATCCTCGAAACTGAACAGGTCTACGCCCACCTACAAGTAGGGACGTAGAAAGTATGATTAGTGTCATGTGATGTATTTGGTACAACGATGAAAACCGAAGGAATCAAGAAAAGAAAATAAACATCGGCGCATTTCCTCAACGCTCGTGTATATACCAAATGAAATACTGAAGTGTCCGCCGTCATCTTCACCTTGTCCTTCAGATAGTGAGGACCTCGCACACTGAACTGTATTCAAAAAAAAATCAAGATGAATAGAATAAGTAGCGTACTCGATGTGTAGCGATTAACACAAGGCACACCTCAGGAATTGTTCCAGAGCCACTAACCTGGGAACCGTCCGGCTCCGCCCATGTGTGCGGCTGACAGCTGGTGGGGTACTTCTTGACCCCTACAACCAATCCCTTGTTATCGACACCTGTTTGACAGACAAGATCAAGATCAAAATGAATACCTCCGTCGGCGAACTGGTACGTGAAGCATCCTTCCGTGATTTCTCACGAAGCAGACGGTGCATGTAGAGGATGGAATAGTAGACATACCGATATTAGGCACTATTTCGGCAGTCGAATCCGTACTTGCTTGTGGTTCTATCGTAATCGATGGATCGATAAAGTCTGGCGCTTGTACGCTGTCTTTGAGTCGACGGAGGGCTTTCATTAACGGAAGTACATATCTAGTGGAGTGAAAATAATTCACCATGATGGAACCCCAGCTTCCCGGATCGTAGCCAATAATCATAGTGACCTGTGGATCGTATTATCATGAAAACTTCTTAGTCTTGTAGACATGTGCGATAAAGATGAGCATATTGAATTCCCGAACAAGGATTATGCTAGCGATAATATTAACCGCTACTATTAACTCAATGACTGGTGCGGCCTTGTGTGAGATATTGTTATAGTAGAAGAATCCACCAAAACCAGTCCGCAACCTACCATACACCGAGGGTTCTTTTGACTGCGAAGCTCTGGCTTGACAGGATATACCACTACGGCAGATACGGGCACAGACGCCCGAATGAACTCCGGTCGAGGCGGCGCCTTTGCAGAGGTTGTGCTTTGAAACAAAATCACAAAACTGCCATCCTCTGGTGCAGGAAGAAGTAAGGAAATCGAAACAGGGGATTAGTATAGTGCTTGTAATGATTTTTCTGCATTGAAAACCAAAGAGATGTTCTAGACACCATACCTTCTTTGCGCCAATAGCGCATCACAACTATGTCACGTGGCTCAGAGTATCCTAGACCGCACCAAACCGGTAGCAAATCATAGCGCATGACACTGGCGTATTCATTGATCTTCTCTATCTCACACCCACCGGTCTGAAATCCAAACACATTCCCGTCGATAAGTGTCGATACCACTCGCTCCGTACCCGCCATCATCGCCTACAGGGGAGGAAGAATGCGTAGATAAATACTTCGCGGCTTTCCTGGTGGTGTAAGCTGAAATGAAACATGCGGTAGATGTGCGTTCATGATATCACTTCTGTATAATGGTCGAATATCGAGCCCTGGAGTGTTTTCCAAGACCGGCTACCTTCGTTAAAGGGTGGAGCGGGATCGTACCTGATGAGTCATGTAGTTTGGTACAGTGCCATCCTTCGTCTCTAAGCGGCTCACTCGCAAGTATATGACCAAGCTTGTTGCTGCCAATGAGGCAAACACGGACAAAAACACGCTCGCTCCTAGTAGTAGCAATCCCGTTAATGTTGCAAAGGCCACAGCAGATATCATCACAACAAGATTGTTGTGTTCTCGTGCTACTTTCACATTCATACTGTGCTCTCCGTTGTGCTGTCGATAGAGTGGTATGCCATCTGGCGTTCCCTGAAACACCCATGGTGCTGTTCGAGATTTCCCATGCGCAAAATAAAAATGGAACGGCATGAGACACTGCCCAGTATTTTTATTTCTTAAGGTGGTTGGAAGAAACGTGCAACAAGGGTTGTAACACGAACACGGTATAGTCATCGACCAGTTGCATAGTAGATGTGGAAATCGATTCGGAGGCTCGCCTGTGTGGAATTTCAAATTGGCTCACATGATGGATATGCTCGTGTATAATATCTTTAACTGTTCATTGGCAACATGCAACATGAGAACTGTTGTGAAGTTATTGTTTTCTACTACTCCTGTATCCTTTCAGAAAAGAACACCGGATTCGACAACACGCAGTATAAATTGCCTACACGGATCCGAGGATGAATATGCAGCCACTTAAGTAACTACCGCTGAGATCTTAACTTACCACCAGACCACTCGTACAATTTACTTACAGGATTCCTGCACGTATCCTGGTGTCAGCGCCCCTTGCCCTGTATAGCTATTATTCGGTTTTTCAGACAATTTATTGGCCTCGAGAAGACTTTGTATTTGTGCAGGGGTGTGCTGAAGGCCTTCTGCCTTCTGTGGCACACTGTCCTTCTTCTTCTCTTTTGCATGCGCGCAGTTTTGAACGGCCTCTGTGATGTTCTGAGTATTCCGTTGTATCAAACAGTCAGTGAACACGAACCGAAAAACCGGCTATACGGTAAGGGATCATAATATTAACTTGTACATGCCAGTTGAATAAATATACGAGTGAACATTGCAGAACATGAGACTCCCAGAGTCATGAATACAACCTTGGCTTTTCACGTCAGTACCAACGAAATTCGAACGCGAACGGCTGAGAAAGGGATCGAGCAGTAAATTGACGAAATAAACATAAACAGTATATACATGTATATATACGCATAGATACGAAT
>NW_014040278.1:91210-95898 GCF_001186125.1 Sphaeroforma arctica JP610 | reverse complement strand
GTGTTGTTAGTTGTAGTAGTAGTAGTGTGTAGTAGTAGTGTGTGTAGTATATAGTATATATATATATATATATATATATATATATATATAAGTGTGTGTGTATGTGTGTGTGTATGTGTGTACATCTGCGTGTGTGTATGTATGCTTATACCTACATCTATATTTAATTATTCGTGTACATATCTATAAATATATTTATATATATATGTATTTATATATATATATATATCCATATACATATACACATATATATATTTATATATATATATAATGTATATATATATATATGTGTGTGTGTGCGCGTGTGTGTTTGTGTTTGTGTGTGTGTATGTGTGTGGATTTCTTATGTTTATATATATATATATATGCATGTGTATATATATTTATATATAAATATATATATATTATACAAGAAAGTTCATGCACGCTTGTATATGTGAGACCTTCTGAATTCAAAAAAGCGTGCACTGTGTAATTGAGAAGTACGCTACAGGGACACCAGAGTTGCATCGGTTACATTGCCACTGCAACGTTCGCCTGGATGAGATCGATATTTATTCGAGTACGTGTTGCAGTGTTGAATCCGCACGTTTTATATCATCATAGAGACTTCTAACCTTTTCATTCCAGTATAAATGTTTATGGGTATCGTCGTTGCCGTCCCGACAGTATTTTATATGCAACACCGCGGCTAGACTGGGCAAATCGTTCTTGTTGGCAATCCTTACTTTGTCAATGATTTGCCTCAGCGCATCGTCGTGCTCGTCAGTGTCATAATCAAATTTTTTGAGATAGGCTATTTCAGGCCCCAGTTGGCTCTTGGCCTTCTTCAGCTTATTGATAACACCCTTAGTTCGGCTATTCCCGTATTCCTTTGCTAACTCTTCATGTGCACACGGCGCTTCGGATAGGTATTGTGTTATCATTCGTTGCTCATCTTCGGGCGCTGTTTTACCTTTCTTCTCCTGCTGTTTGCCGCTCTCAGTCTCATTCTCAGCGCCTTTGTGACGTTTAGTTGATTTGATGCTGGGCGCTGCTGCCCGTTTCTCTGGCACATATCGCGCTGGTGGTTCACTTAGCAATCCCTGACTATAAGCAACCTGTGCGGGTTGGACGGCTTGCAATTGTCCTACTGCCTCTCCTTCGGCTACACAGATTTGATTTGGTTCTGAGCTTACTGCCAATCTCCCTTGGTTTTCAATATGTTTCTTTGACCGCTTCTTCCTCGCTGCAGCACTATCGTTAAAGAGTCGGTTTTGCTCCACTGCCCTTTTTCGCTCTTCGGTCAGTGCCGTCTGCATATCATCGCCTACGAAAAGGCTCGTATTCATCGCACTTTCGCTGTTGTCAGAATCGCCGTCGCCAGTTACATCGTCTACCCTGTGCGTGACTGCTCTATCTTGTGCAACTGTGTCGTTCCTTCGAGCATTTGTATCACTCGCATGTGCCACCGAGGCGCGCGGCTGGAATGTAGTTTTGCGAATGATGGGATTTACGGTTCTTGCTGCGAGTCGTCGTTCCTCGTTACTATCAACATATTCTCTCGACGAAATCCCATCGGGCTGAAGCGACTCTGGATTGGGTTGGCGGTTGTGTTGCATACCTTCATTGTCTTCCCTGACAGCCTGCATCGGGTATTGAGAATCATGTCTAGGTTGTAAATGCGCTTGAGTGGTGCTCTGTTCTTGAAATCCTCTAGAGAGAGGAATGCTCTCATAATTCCGCCTATCCTTGGGGGATAGATCATATACCTGCGCATCGATATTTACCGCTCTATCCTGGCCACCAGAGGATTGCCTGATATAATCCGCATCTGGAGCTTTTCCTGTCGCTTCTCTATACTTCGCTTCTCTATGCTGCAAGTACCTACAATTCCAACCCCTAGAATCGCCACGATGTAATTGTTCCAGCCAATCTCGACATTCAGCCTGTTCTTTAAACGCCTTATTTAAGTTCAGGTATGAATTTGCAGCTTCACTACACCATGTTGCGCACGTCGCCCAATCCTCACGCCACCACGATTCTGACTTCACTCGAGAAACAAACTCTCCAATTGTCTCCTGTATATGCTCACACTCACTATCTTTCTCTTCAAGGCTGGCCATGAGAAGTCCACACTTAAAGTCGCTGTGCTCATCGACCACATTCGTAGAGCTGCGCGCCCCGTGCATTTGACCCCTAGACATGCTTCTTGTGGATTTTGGCGTGGGGCCGTGGGCGTTCCTGATTTTAATTACATGTTCGTATTTGATTATTTATGTAAAAATATTTACGCCAAATCAATAATCATACAAGTAAGGCCCATCACTACATGTCCGGACTTAACTGAAGGCGAGGCGAAAGTAAACGTTTATTTTTAGATATTCTTTATATGTATGTGTAAAGAGGAAACGTATACAAAGACGAATAAAAAACAACTCGGCAATTGCCTGGGCTTGACGTTCCAAACTTCCACACCCTGACTCCTTGAGGCTGTACACCTGTACCCCTGCGGGCTGTGGCTGCCACGGCACCATCCCATAGTGATAGTAGTCGACAAAATGACCAACGGACAGTACTAAGTGCTCCGTTGAAATTTTGGTTGGCGCGCGCGTGCCTAACGGTCAGTTCGACTTTAAAAGTTGACACTGGTTGGGAAGCGGGGGCCGGGGGAGGGGGTCCTGGAGGGATGAGGGATCGATGGGGATCAATGGGGTGGAGTTGAGTGAGACTTCCGAGTCCGAGACTTCGAGAAGTTCGAGATGAGTTTCAATGACGACCCCGGGCCCAGCCAGGGCCTGGGCGGCTGGGCCCTGTGAGGCTGTGTGCGTGAAGACGGGTGAAACGGAACAATAAATGCAAGAAGGCTGGCAAGCGCGGAAAATGTATAAAAAAATTGACAATAAATTTTGAGCCGACACTTTTTTTTACTAATTTAGAATGCTATGGTCAAATGTACTGATACAAGGACAAGGGCATGACTCGCGTGCAACAACAGGGGCAACGCAGCTCTACTACAGCAACTACAGTTGCAAGCTGCTTACGGGTGAAGAAAAAAAGGCTATGAATATGAGAAGGTCAAGGAGACGGTTTCGGAGTTTGTAGATGCTGCACTTGAGGAGGCGTGGTGGAAACTAGAAAGTGCCAACTGTGCGATACAATGTGACGGAGCAGCAGACGCGTACAGGATCTTGGATAACTGTACAAGAGACCAAGCTGAATGTGTAGACTGGCTGGAACAGTTGCACTATGGCGAGGCAGTTGTTGAATATTACGACTATCTGTAGTATAAGACCCAAACGGCTATTGAGTCGCTATCTAGAGGCGCTTTCAATCTTAATGGGCAATACTCGAATGAATATATCCAGCATACTATCCCAGAGCACCACGTGCGATTTTAGAGTAGATTTAACCAGCATAGGCTCACTGAATGTAGAGCTTCAAATACTGCTAGGTCAAAGACATATCAGGAAACGGACAACGAACAATCTATAATTGTACCGAGCAACTGTGGAGATTCAGAATATAGTGTGCAATATCAGAGTGAACCAGATCAGCGCACAGGGATAATTGGCATCGGACGACCTCGAGATGCACATATGACGTCTGGAGAGCCGGGCCATATTGTACAAACTCGGAAAAGTCAGAATCAAGGTAGGGGGGCGAATCGAGATATCCACAGAGGTTCTCCGTTGCAATATGCAAACAGAGAAAATGTATCCAACGTACTTATAATATAACGACATCAATGTCTCGTAGAAGTTATTCGAATATGCAAAGAAAGGCCATAGATAAACGGAATAGAGTAGGTATAATCAGAGAACGCGATGCATGTCACGACAGTCATTCTGAAGATAATTCTGATACTGGGAGTTATCGCGAACCGCGCTCTCACGTGAGCTTGCAGTCATCAAGTGCCGCATATTGGCATCCACGTTCGGCAGCGAGAATGGCAAGTCCCAATAAACGTATGTCCGTAAGTTCGACTGAGGGTGATACACTTGATCTTGTCGAGAATGATCTACGCTTTGAGCCGTCAGAAGTAGCGCATTCTAAATGTCAGGGAATTTGGTTCAGCCCAGAGCAGTCTCAGTTGGAGCAGAACTACATCACGGCGACCTAGCCGAGACGAACTTGGATTGCTTGAAATATGGGCAAACTTCACGCTTGATATAAATATAATATATATATGTGTGTGTGTGTGTGTGTGTGTATACATCGGTTTAGATGAATGTATACATAAATTAATATTTATATTTATATACGAGTGTGGGAGTTGATGGTTGTATCTATGTGTGTGCGCGTGTTTGTGTACGTATATATATATATATACGTGTGTGTGTGTGTTTCTATAAAATATATTTATATCTTTCCATATCTAGTATTCACATATATATTTATATATATATATACATGTCTGTGTCTGTGTCTGTGTGTATGTGTGTCTGTGTATGTATATAAATATATATAGATATCGGTGTATGTGTATATACATGTTTATATATATGTATAAATATTTGTGTGTGTGTTGTGTTCGTGGGTGTGTTTATATGTGTATATATCTATATTCATGAAAGTTTGTATATATACATATATATATGTGTGTGTGTAGGTGCCTGCGTGTTTGTGTGTGTGTATGCATGTATGTGTTTCTATATAATTATATATATATATATATGTACGTACGTACCTGTGTCTGTGTTTGTCTG
>NW_014040278.1:85547-91088 GCF_001186125.1 Sphaeroforma arctica JP610 | reverse complement strand
AGTCATTGTCATTGTATGTATTTGTACATATAAATGTGTATGCCAGCATGTATGTGTGCGTGTGTGTTTGTTTGTTTGTCTGTTTGTGTATATATATATATATGTGTGTGTGTGTGTATATATCTATATATGTGTATATATATATATATATATATGTAAATAGATGAATAGATAGATAGATAGATATAGGTACATGCGTACCTGTGTGTGTTTTTTTGTCTGTGTCAGTGTCTCTTTTTGTACATGTATGTGTGTAAGTATGTATGTATGTACATATATATATATATTGTGTGTTTGTATATATATATATATATGTGTGTGTGTGCGTGTATACATATTTATGTGTGTGTGTGGACAGATATGTGGATATATATATATATATATATATATGCATTTCTGTATTGTTTTATTGTTAAACAATTGTATTGTTACTGTATATTTATATATCTACACTGCAATGCTGTTATGTGATCATATTGTTATATTTTTATATATTGCTATAAACTGTATATTCTTATATATTGCTATATATATATATTCTGTTGTGATGTATTGTTATATATAAGTATTTTTGTATTTTGTTATATATATATATATGCCGTGTGTGTGAGTGTCTGTCTGTGTATTAATCAGTGTATGTGAGAGAAAATGAGTTTTTGTATGATAACGGATCTATATATATATATTCCTAAATATCCTATATATACGTATGTATTATATATATATTCCTATATTTATGTATGTGAGTATATATATATATATGTGTGTGTGTATCTGTGTTTGTGCTCCGTGTCTTTTTCTGTGTCTGTGTCTTTCTATTTACATGCTTCTGTGTGTCTGTGTGATAGGCACTCGAAAACATTATATAAATATATATATAAACGTGAGTGTGTGCGTGTGTGTACGTGTGCGTGTGTATCTGTGTTTTTGCTCGTGTCTGTGTTGTTGATCGTGTCTGTGTACATGTGCGTGTGTGTCTGTGATAGGCACACGAACTCGTTATTTATATATATATATATATATATATACGTATATGTATATGTATGTATATATATATGTTTGTATGTATATATATATGTTTGTATGTATATATATATATATATATTTATGGGTGTGTGTCCTAAAACAAGGTTGTTAAAGATTTATAAAATTGGCCTTTGTATTTGACCGCGCCCATTGACTATTATTTATCATTTGTGGAGATTATCACACGTAATGTCTATTACTGTATATATTGTTTTCAATCTAAGAACATCCAAGAGGCTGGGATACCTCTCGTTCCTTTATCACTTGGTAATATACTTCTCGCACCAGCTTCGCCCACTTATCTAATGAAAGCGTATCGTCGCGACAACAAAACTTGATGTACAATATATCGGCCAGAGCTGGTATCAAATTTGTATGGCTCTTTGGATTTGTTCCTAGCAAACCCCGTCCGACCTTCATGTTAAGTACTATCGCGCGCACAGCATCCAGGCGGTCGGCTATCACTTGGCTTCGCAGCATAGACTGCCATTCTAAATCATCATTTATCCCTGTTTCATCGAGTTTTTTCGTCATACCATATGCCCTGTCATTTACGTGCAAACCCTTGACCAAATCTTTACGGCTACATGGAGGTTTGAGCAGGTACTTCTTAAATTCTCTTTCCTCATCTACGTTTGTCCCTTTTGAGCGTACAACTCGTGAGGGGCGCTCACACCCCGTTATTTTCGACACTGTGATTACCTTGGTAATTTGCGGTCGTAGTATACTTGAGCGGCTATCTCGCCTAGTCTTTCCCCGCAAAGGGACGTTGACTGCAGGCGCAGTAGGCACAGCCACGGATGGCATATCTATAGTAGGCAGTGAAGTGTCGGGGGCGACAACTGTAGACGATAGAGCCGGCAATGGCAATAGCAGCGGCAATGGTAATAGCAGCGGCAATGTATATATCATATAGTCGGGGACAGCGTGCTGTATGGGCATTATATCCATCGGTGACGCCAGAACCGAGTCAATGTTCCAATCCAACGGGAAGCTGGGTTCAATCTCTTCATGGCGAGACACGTTGGGAGCCTCATCTTCCATCCTTACAGTATCACCGCACTCAGAGTGATGAAGGTCGTTGGAAACTGAGACCTTTCGTTCAACTTTATCAGTATGATATCTCGGGTTAGATTTGTCTGATGGTACAATACCGCGGTGGGAGAAGCGTTGTTGTATACAGTCCCTATTCATCATGAGCATCGTCTCTAATTGATATTTGTATACCTTCATATAAGCGAGCTCTTCTGCATTCGATTCTACCAGGAGAAAAAAGTCGACAGCTGTATTCTCCGTATACCTAGCAAGCCTTGAGCGTTGAACGTCAAGCATCGCCATTTCCTCGAATATGCTCCTCGCCACCATGGTGAGCGAGTACAAAATAGGATCGGTGCTCTTTTCGTGATTGCAAATTTCAGCGGCATTCATCGTGAAACGGGATTTTGAAATTACTGAAATATTTTCTCTTCAGTAGTGAGGTTTTGTAAGTTGAAAAGCAAAGCGAGGTTGCGAGTCTGCAGATCTCTGGGCGCCCGTCCGCCTCCGTATGTTCTCATCAGCATACGCTTTCTGTAGCCTTCTAAATAAATATCTAAATACCTTCAGATATATTCCCTTACTCCCTGACGGCCTACATTGGCATGACATTTTTGGCGTGTATATTGTGTAGATATGGATACCGCGTGCTGATTGAAAGGGTTTTAGCCGAATAAAATTTTAAAGAATAAAATATATCCAATTGTTTTAGCGTTATATTTTCTTAGAGACCGGTAGAGTACTGAAGATTAAATTTTAGTTGAAATTTTGTAGTACTTGACTCAATGGGTAGTGAGATTAACACTCGTCCCGTAATAGTTAGTGGCCTAGAAATGGTGAAATACGGCTTAGTGAAATGAGAGTCATGGGTCGCTTTTTTGACGTACCGTTTTGTGACCAGAATAGATTCTTTTTCCCTTGCGACATTATTAATTTTATTAAAATACGATTATATAGTTCAAGGTGCCCAAACGGACGTGTGTCAGGCGACCGAACTTCAATATACTTAGACTGCCGAACTACTCGTGAGTCTCAATAGCCATCACTGATCACACCGCACTCGTCACTCGATGAACGAGTTCAGTGTGCACCTATTTATGTGTAATGTGAAGTCTTTTGTTTTACAAAAAAACGAATGATACTACATTTACATAGTCGCAGGGATAAATTTTGGTCACAAAACAGTACGTCAATAAAGGCGACCGATAGATTCAGTTAGGGTCACTGCGTCCGCCGTCCGGCCTAGTAGAGGCCGCCAACTCCCTCTCTAGTCTCTAGTAGAGGCTCTCTAGAGGTATGACTGTGTAATTCTATTCTTTTTTTTCCTCGCGCTCTGTATGTAGTTCATCGTGGATTGGCTGTTGAGTAGTTGAGATTTTGAGAGTACACGTAAGAGTAATTTAGCACGAGTCCATGGAAATATCCATATTGAACTTTTGAAGTTCAGGTCGCTTTGGATCCGGGACCACTGGACGACTGTGATTTAGGCAACGGACATGGGTCGGGCGCCAAGCTGGTCCCCGTTGGTCTACACGAAAGTGGCGCACCAAAACACCCATCATGATTTTTCCAACGGTCAAGTAGTTTTGGCCGTTCAAGGAGCAACACGCCGACACCACAGCATTATCGTTAACGCTCGAACTTACGTCCGTTAAGTCTGACGCAAAAAAAGTTGCAACTATGTATGATGCACTCCGTATATATAGGGTTTGAAAAATACTTTAAGTTACCATTTCTATCCAAAAAAAATAAATGGAATTTTGGAAAATAAAGTATACAGTGTGAACCGTAATCACCAGAAAGCCATAGCGGCATAGCCGTCGTTAAAAAAAACGGCCAAATTTTGAGATGTCACTATTTATTTCTAGGTGTTGGGTTCCAATACGTATACGTTTATACCTGCAAATTTTGCACAATTCATGAGAAATGACCCTAAAATGACGACATGTAAAAAGTTATTTTTCTACATGAAATAATGAATTTTTTTTTAAATTCTGAGACTTGCATCGGCCTTATTGATGACGCGGCACGTCGATTTCTGCCCTCAAAAAAGTGTCAAATTTAAATTTTGAAAAACGGCCATATTTTCCAAAATCTGAGCAAGCCAAACCAATTTTGAGCCACAAATTTCAAAATGTGTCCGGGGAGATATTTCAGTAATACAGGTAATTGTGAGCAATTTCCGCCAAGTATCTTAACTCTATCGATCGGACCATGTGGTTGATGGTGCTATACTTGCTAGAAGTAGGGGTGATCCCAAACCCAATCTATAAGCGAGTGCACAATACTGGACTTGCAAAAACTGGTTTACACACGTACGTGTGTGTGAGTGAGTGTGTGTGTGTGTGTTTGTGTGTGTGTATGTGTGTGTGTGTGTGTTGTTGTGTGT
Organism: Sphaeroforma arctica JP610; assembly: GCF_001186125.1. Lineage (NCBI taxonomy): Eukaryota > Ichthyosporea > Ichthyophonida > Sphaeroforma > Sphaeroforma arctica. Next base: position 86,638 of record NW_014040278.1, on the reverse strand, counting down.
GTGTGTGTGTGTGTGTGTGTGTAGTGTGTGTGTGTGTGTGTGTGTGTGTGTTGTGTGTGTGTGTGTGTGTGTGTGTGTGTGTGTGTGTGTTTATAAAGCAAACTAAATCTCTCGCAACTGAATACCTACTTGATACCAAGGTTGTTGCACTGTTCGCCCACACTGGCTCTGTCTCCGACATTATAGCTGTGGACAAGGAATGTCTTGTAGCAGACAATGAATCTCGCTGTACCGGATTGATCAATTAACCTGTTGTCGTATCAAGGTGGGACTGAGTATGGTATTCATATGTGCTTGGCATATATTAGAAACCAAAACAATATTGATTGTTCTCACAGGATATTTGATTATAAAAACCTAAAAAGGCTAGAATTTGTAATGTATTTTCGAAGTCATTTTTTTTTGTTTCCACAGTCATGATGAAGGTGATGATGCGTGAACCACTCATGACTCAAGCTTTGGTGATCTGATGACTGATGAAGTGGGGACATTTCTTCCATAGTGCCTTCTTCTTGTTGATAGACATTCCACAGTGCACACTCAGGGACCACGCTTTATTTAAAACACCCCAGCAACTTCTTTCTTATTTTTTACTTCATTAATATTTAAAACAAGAGGTGTGAATCTTATACTAAACTCGGTGCTCTACTACTAGCAGCAAAGAAAACTTGGGTCACATTTTTTTTTCTCGAAAAAGGTGGAGACAGAAAACCAGTTTTTTGTGTTCTTGTACCACCCACTCTCGACTTTTTAAATCACTGTGTGAACATCTGATTCTGGCAACTACTGAACGGCTTTTTTATATATTTTAAAAAACAAGCCTTCAGAAAAAAGAACACAAAAGGCTATGATTAAAAGAAATAAGTATAATTACACGTGTGATGGCGACGATTACATTCTTGTGTATGCAAAGTTGCAAACTGCAAGTCTACAATACATAATTTGTTTGCAAAATCAAACAGTATACGAGTAAGCAAGTGTATGAGTCATATATGATGCACATATATACAAATATATATATTGGTATATATATATAAATATATATACATATTTGTATATATATATAAATATATATATATATATATATATAT
>NW_014040278.1:70684-77402 GCF_001186125.1 Sphaeroforma arctica JP610 | reverse complement strand
TATTCCAAAGAGACTCATATTAAATTGCAATCACTTTTATGTTGATACATGCAAGTACATTCGCAACTACATATGAACTTGTGTGCCCGAGTAGTACATAGAACTACGACTTTGTACGTCAGCTGAACACAGAATAAAAGTCTAACAAAATGAATGTTATAATATGCCTATTATAGACCCACTCAGTTTAAGCTATTCATCTATACCGACCACACGCGAGAAAACCCACATCCTCTCTGTTACAAAATGAATATACAAACTGTAACAAGGTATTTCCTGCACTTTGAACAAGTTGGGCTCAACAAGGCAAGGTTGCTAAGATATGCGATGAAAAGCAAGTTGTCGTTTACCTAGTTCAGTACCGAATATCTCGGCTGTGCCTTTTAATAATTCTATCGTAACGGAGGTGTCTGCGTTCACCTCAATTCGCAACTCATTGTCGGCTTCCAGTGTGAATGTTTCCACTTCCTTGTTCGTCATATTGCACTCAAGGTTAACCTGAAAGAACCGTGTACTCTGGATTTACTATACAATCGACCAACTACAACTTCCACTAGTGATTTATATGTATATATATATATATACCATCACCTTGTCGCAGATGTAAATATTACGCACACGTAGACTCCATCTCCAGCAGAAACTCCAGCCAGAGAGGCTGAGAGTCGAGAGAGTGAGACACTGTGACTGGACAGACTCAGAAGTTCAGTCTCATTTGACTATGCATTCGGCTTTTTATAGAGTTGTGTGCTTATCAGACATCAGTTTAATATAATGTCGTTTATTTTCACATGCTGTATATTCAGATCACACTCTCTGCCTCGTATATACTACATCGTTCAAGTTTTCAACATTCAGGTGTCGTATATGGCCGCCTGTAATCCGGCCCGTTTGTATTCAACTAATAAAAAATCATTTACACATACCTATTTTTAAATACCAGGATTTCAATGGTTTAAGGTAAAAAAAATGAGCTTTTACGCGGGAATATGGGATGTGCAATCAATACACGTAATTACTTCATACAAATCTCAACTGCCACAAGTATTTGTAGTGTAGTGAGGGTACAAGTGCACAGATTAGTATACCCACACAAATACATACCTCAAAGGTGTATTCTGATACTACTTAGAGGTGTCTTCATTCTGTTGCGAGGCATAGACTGGCTTGCAAAGCTTTTCAGTAGATGTGTTTTCACAAGAGCATATGTGTATATAAATAGATACATACACTCAGAAAGTTCATATATGTATTTATAGTCGTTCTGAATATGGATGATAAATCATTCACAATACCGGCAACACCGGTGCAGCGCAAAGCTGCACCACCAGCCGATAGCGCTGTTGGAACTTCAGTCAAGGATCACACTATCACTCAATCTGCGCAATCCGATACAAATACTATACCGCATACACTATCCACGCCTTTGCCAGCACGGTTGCCAAGGCAACTGAGCGCAAACTCTTTGGCTCGGAAGGATACGCCGTTTCCCACTGATCTCTTAGATAAGCTCAAGTCTGGGGGCGGCCGTGGATTTGAAGCGATGGGCAGTACTTCCGGCTCGCATGTGGTCGATAGAAGCAGCAACACTGGAAAGCATGTGCCTTCTATGGGACTACTGAGCGATACGCCCCAGAAGGTAATATACGAGGCCACTATTAGATCCCATATAGACTGATCGTATTGTTCATATTTTTCTATACTTTTATACTATATACATACTGTTTCTTATTCACATTGTCATGTGTCTGAACTTAAGATTGAATAATTTACAGCTCATTATTTTGAGTTTGCGTGAAAGACATGCAAGCGTATATATTATTATATGTCATTATATATTATTACTTATTACATTATATTATATATTATTAATATTTATATATATGTATGTATTTATATTTATATATATATTTATATATATATTCATATTTATTCATATTTATATATATTGCTTCGAGCTCGATTAGCTATATTTTTCAAGATTTTGTAGAATACTACTCAGGTATACAAGATGCTTTGAGGACCCTGTTGTGATATGTGCGATATATCCGCTCATTTACAAATGTAAATGTGCTATTACCATGTGTTGTAAGCCTTTCCATAAACATTTATAGTCATGGAGTGTTATGAATCAACTCATCCTATCCTATAACTGCGTATGTATCCACATCAGGTCTTAGGAAGTGGGCAACAACTACCCCAGCACTTACGCGATGTTCCCTTCGCAAACCCGCAGAGGCAAGCAGATCCCCACACAGATACTCAGCATAGCAGCAACAGCCACACTCCCACACCCACACTTAATGCTAACAGCGACTCTAAATCCATATCACGGAGTATCGATCTGAACGAGAGTATAGACTTGGACACTAGCTTCGATGGAAGTACTAGTACTGATATGAACACGACCATTAACAGTAGCTTTAATAGTGTCACCGGTAGCATGTTTAACACCCCCTTAGCACGACCCAGACATGCCTCGGCTTTGAGTAGTGTCTCACCCGCACCTGTCCCTTTGTCCCAACTTTCTGGACAGGCGCAGAGAGAGACCGAGATACAGGGACATGAGCCCAGTCAGGGAGTAGAGGGCACACCAAAAGAAGGTGCCCGCCATATTAACTCAGCCCAGGTAGACCCCGGGGCAGACGCACATGCAAGTACTTGTGGAGGCGTTGAGGTGGGTAAGAGGCGGTTTGATGATGTGGGTTTGGAACACGATCCGCAGCAGACACCCATGGCTAAGAAATCATCGATGGGTCGACGAGACACTCCTGCGCCATGGAAGCTACTGCAACAAAAGATGGGAGCCAATTCGGTGATGGAAAGTGGTAAAGGGGAGGGTCTAGGTAAAGGCGTGAGTGGGAGTACGTCAATGCCTAGTACACCCGCGAGTGCGGCGGATGCGGATGTGCAACAGGCTGCGAAGGCTATGGTAAAGGGGTTCACTGCCCCAAAACCTGTTAACCGGACTGGCTTGAATAGCGGTACAGCTGGGGCTAGTGTTAACGCTGCGCCACTAACCACGGCATTTGGATTAGATGGGAATACAAGTACCCCCAAAGCGCATGCAAGTACGCCGCGGCCTAAACCCACTCACAGCAACACGCCCAGCGACTTCCCCACAGACACGCAGATGATACAGGCAAAGACCGCGGAAGGTTTCGCCGTGCCCGCACACACACCTCAGGCTAGTAGCACTGATGTGCCTGCATACACCCCTGTAATGGGAAGTAGTATGAATACTGATAGTTTTGTCCACACGAAGAAAGGAAATTTGGATGGTGATGCTTTTACCGCCCCGCAACCAGTACAAATTGCGAGTGCGAGTGCGAGTACGGATGCGGGTTTGGAGAAGTCGAAAGCAAGTGACGATGCTTCGTTCGCGGTACCTACCCCTGTCAGTTCGAGCGGGGGTGCAAAGAGTTGGACCGATAGCACAGGATTCGCCCTGCCACTCCCCATGGCGAGTAACAAACCCAATACGCCAACAGCCACACCTGCTCACACCACACCCGGAAGTACCAATGCAGCAGGTACTCCCAGCTTATCACAGACTACACCCACACCTACAATTATCTCAGCGCCTACACCCCACAACACCCCCGCGCAAGGACCAACGAACACGCACACAAAGACGGGAACATCGCAGCAGACTCCACTGGATGGCTTTGCAGTGCCCGCATTACCGGTGGGCAAGTTAAAGGCCAAAACAAGCCCCGCAAGCACGAGTGCAGGTGCAAGTAATGTAGAGAATCAGGGCGCAGTTGGTGACAAGAAGAGTGAAGGGGGATTCGCTGTGCCTGCACTACCTGTTAGAAAGGCTGTGGACACTCATAAGGACGCACCACCACCTGAGAAGACTGTACAGGTATGCAATGTGTGTGTGTGTGTGTGTGTGTGTGGCGAGTGTATTAAGCTTGTTATGTTGTATAATTGTGTCTGTGGTGTTATACATGAGATTGAAATGCATTCGTATTTCTTAGTGACTCGCGCGTATGCTAGTCCCACACACCGTTTCTTAATGGGCACGTCGGGTGCTGAGTCTGAAAACTTCATGTAAGGCTGACGTGTGGGCGCTGGCGTATGAATGCGCAATCCGAGCCTAAACTCCAAAAATATACTTCTACATACCAACACATAAATGCATACAAAACTCCTAAACGTACACTTACACCAAAAGAGACGATATTTCATATAGACTCGTGCACCCCTAAGGCTCGCAGACTATCAATATGTACAAGCCGTCAATGTTAAAGCAATATCAGTAGAATCGCTCTCGCACACAACTAACCACTTACAACCCGCACACTCGCACCTACAACCCGCATACACACACTCACTGTCACATCTACACACTCTCACACCCAAACTATACAGACCGTCTCCTCAGTCAATCAAACGTGAATCCCCGCCTACACACACCACAGTAAAGATTTCCAGACCTCTGCCGAAGTTAACCGTGCAGTGTATATAGAAACACGCGTGGGGCAGGGCGCGGTGCTGTACTGTCTGTATACTATTAGTTCATACAATAAAATGTATCTACATTTCTAACTCTATACTCGTACGATACACGTGCCTTTGGCTTACACACTCGTAACAGTGTTTAGCATTGCACTTGCACTTCATCCAGTCTTCTAGTTTCTCACCATACAGAGTAGTCGAGTGGCATATTCCACGCCAGTGTACATTGTAATCGATCATACATTGTCACTGCGTGTGCGTTGAATGCGTGTCCAGATAGAGTTGTCTCACATGGCTTGAGTCAGGGTTTACACATATTGGGACGCGCTTTTTCTGTGCTGTGGTGCCTGTGTGAATACATATTGTGAGGTTCTATGCTTGCGCGCAGCTTTATGAGTGTATATTAGGTGATCCGATGTATTTGTGCTCGTAGCTCGATAGATAATTGGTTGCACACTCTACTGGCGAGACTGTCTAATTTTTGAATCAGCATATGGAATGGTCTGTGTATTTTACCAGTGGCCCATGATAGAATTGGTATGCTTCAGAGTAGAATTTGGGCACATCGTAGTCATGTCACTGCAGAACTAACATGTATCCATGAGGGTACTACCAGTACGCTGTATATTCTTATTTGTAGATTGGTTTTCTACTCGCTCTCTTCTTGTTCTGACAAATCTCGACGAAGAAGAATCGCACATATGTCACCAGTTCTATCTTCGCACGGGTATCTGAGCTTAGTTAGCATCATAATACGTATATATATGTGTGGGTGTGTAGGTGTGGGTGTGTGTTTTTTTATTTTGGTTGTGTGTGTGTGTGTGTGTGTGCGATAGTAGACGACGCGTGGGATATCAGTCTATCCACGATAACAGCTATATTTAGGTCTCGCTTGAAGAATTAGCCACTATACCGAGTCCAACCTATCACATCTCTATCATTGTGATACCGACCATTGTATATGGCTCTCGATAACACTCGTGTGTACAGGTACATACGTACATCAACAGATATCATCCAAAAAAGTCAATGTGTCCTACACCCATGTTCATATCCCCTCAACTGCCACGTTTCGTAGTGGGAGCCGTGGTCAAGTACCTCACAGTATTTTCCTATCTGGTTCGTCGTCGCCCTAATATACCATACTCATACGTCATTCGCGCAATTGCTATACCTCACCCAGGCCACTCCCACACCAGCACCAAGCCAGAGTGCCGGGAACGCTCAGAAGCCCTTTCCATTCCCCTTCGACTATAACTTGCCCTCGTGGGGTGAGAATGTTCCGAACATCCCGTATCGCATAGAGGTGCTCAAGAGTGGCGTCATTGTGCAATCAGACAATATCAGCGACGAGCCATTCTATGTGGTAGGCCGAGATGCCCGCAACCACTTCCCCATGGAACATCCATCGATATCACGGTTTCATGCGGTATGTATGTATGTATGTATGTATGTATGTATGTATGTATGTATGCAAGTGTGTATGTATGTGTGTGTGTGTTGATGTGCGTGAATCCATATATCTGAGTTCTACGCATCTTTGTATCCATGCAAACCCCATTTGTCTCAAGTTGAGACGTCCGATGCCTGAGGCCAATCCCCATGACGAACTCATTGCTAAATAAGCTTCATGTCGTCTGTGGTGGAGCGCTGTGTGAATGTGAGTGGTTAGGGAGACTTGTATTAAGGTATCGGTGTATGAACTTTTTACTTACTAAATACAACTATCTCCTTGAGAAAGGGTTAAGTATGCATGTGCAAGTGTATTCTTGTAGTGTATTATTCAATTTCATACTCTCGATTTATTGACTTTAAATACTTAAATCATCTATTAGTTGCTGCTTTCTTTCTGAACTGATTTTGTCGATAGGTGGTGTTCACTAGAATTTATACATAGATATATTAATATCGATAATAAGCACTTATGCATGACTTCTCGTACATACATTTATCTCAAACATTCGCTACCCCAAACGTGGCATTTTCTGTGTGTGACATTTTTACGTCTACTTTCTAATCCCAAAACCCTAATTTATATCTATACTATCGGCTTTTATTGACCAGATCTTGCAACACAGGGCCGAGAACGACGGGGTATACCTGTATGATTTGGGCAGCACTCACGGTACCAAGCTCAATAAGAACCCCATCCGCCCACGTGCTTTCCATCGCGTGCGGATAGGACACACCATACAATTCGGAGCGTCGTCTCGGTACATGCTATTGTATATATATATATATATATATATATATA
>NW_014040278.1:37965-70664 GCF_001186125.1 Sphaeroforma arctica JP610 | reverse complement strand
TAATATATATTATATTTATATATATTATGTTATACTATATATATATATATATATATATATATATATATAGGTGTGTGTGTGTGTATGTATGTATGTGTGTATATGTGTATGTATATATAAACGGTTGTGTGTATATGCATGTGTGTAATTTGATGTATGTGTTTGTGCTCGGTGCAAGTGCCAGTCTCTAGCAATCAGTTGTAGTTTATTCATTTTTATTTAATACTTGAATATCCGTGATGATTCTAGGGCTAAGACTTGCGAAGTTGCTAAACTCCGGAGGGACTGTATATATTACACACAACACCATTGACGTACGTTTGCGTAATATTTGAATGTATGCTGGTTATGTGTGTTTTTTGTCTGCCATGTGCGTACGTAGACCACTACCATGTTTCTCCACGACATGCCATTTTGTAGGACTGCTCGTATTGTCGAAATGTGTTACGATTGTTTCAAATATGGATTTCAGTTGGAGTATGTGAGGTGTGCCGTGGATGTGTATGTACATCTATCTATTGGACGTCATAAATATTCTTCCTTGCACATGCGTCATCATATAATTACATACATCTCTACACGGGTATATACCGGTGGATAGACATACATATAACATACATACATTTTGATTATTCAGTATCAATCTAAATTGCAGGGTATCACCTTACACGCTCCATTTGCGAGTGCTGCGGTGTTGTACACACCACATTGTAAACATGCTTCTGCAGAACATAGTATACATTGTTCCATAAATAGTATATTTGATTCGCGTGGCCTTATGAAGCCACCATACAGTATTTACATATATACTCGGTATACTCGGGTATCTATACCGTGGTTAGTCATCTTGTTAATAGTACTAATAGGAATTTATGAAAAACCATATCTATTTCGATTCAGGTTATTCATGTTGGCTGGTCCATCCGAGATCGCGCAACAGCAGGAAGAAATGACTGAGGAATTACGGCAGCAACGGATAGCTGAACAAAAAGAAATGCTGCAGCAGAAGTTGGTAAGTGTGTTGCTGACATAAACAGTCAGAAGATGCTGTTATAATATATCTGCACATGGGATCTTTGAGTCAATGTAACTGTACAAGTTGTAGGGAGCTGCAGACTATGTAGCCGCCCATGCGTAGTAGTAGGTGGTATGCGACGCCTGCGAATGGGTGTATAATTCTCGGCCTTACTACTATGTATATTACTCGAATGTACAAGATGACGGAGGAAGAAACAGCTCATTAATCAGCCATGGTTCATATCGCAGCAGTCGGAAACACTTTTCACAATAATAGGCAGCCCTTTCTAAACTGTTTATTAACAATACTTTATGCGCCTCGCACTCTGAAGTATTAAGTTGCATAGCGATATTGCTTGGGCAGAGTTGCCAAGTTGAGAAATAGGGCCATGGTACGACATGGGTATACACGCTACCTTCGGGTGTGAGGATAGGGCTTGTATGCTCCTGGTTTATCCCTGAAATGGTGGTCAGAAGACTTGCATCACTTGTTGGTCAGTTGCAGGATACATCACAAAGTGAAGAAATATATGAAGAAGAAATACCCAGTTTTATATAGAAGCTCACGGTCATCAACACCTATCTTTATCTCACTTTTAGTGGTATCTGGCCCCAAAATATGATGGATATCCATGCACACGTAGAAACGCACATTCGCTCCTAGGCAATATGTCTTTGTCTTTATTTATATTATAAAAATGTATGCAAATTACATCGGTGCTATACTTTAACGCACACTCATTCTGTGCAGAAAAAGGAACGAAAAGAGGCCGAGGCCTGCGAAGGCATATCATGGGGACAGGCCGAGGATGCAGAGGAAGACGACGATGCTGATCAGGCCGACATGATGCTCAGAGACGGTATGTTTTGATGTGACTATTTTATTAGTGTATATATATCTATATGTCTATATATTTGGATATGTTTATGTGTCTGTGTATGTGTGTGAGTGTGTGTGTATGTATGTGTGTAAGTGTGTTTTGTAACGTATTGTAACGTATATACTTTACGCTCAGATGTTTTTCTTGGAGCCTATATAATGCATATGGTTGTTACATATGGGTTTTACATGTGCGGATGAAACGTGTGTGATTGTAGATGCCCCTCAGAGGTGTTAAGCGTGGCTATATGCCATGTCTTGGTGAGGATTGATAGGTTTGCGAGAGAAAAAATACGATGCAAACAGAAGGCATGAATGTGTAAAGTGGACTGTTGTGAACCACACGTACGTATGTATATTATGCATTAGATGTGGTAGAGTTCGGTCTGCGTGATAGTCGGGGATATTTATTCGTATCGCTGACGTATGATATGGCAAGGTGAGTGTCTGTGATCAGCAGGGGCAGTAGACAGGAGGTTGTATTTGCTTTTTGATAGATGTACCAATGAAAGTTGCAGGTGTATGTCGCGTGCGCATATCTCCATGACCGGTATGATTACTTCTGTTCATGTCTTGGCTTCTCACGCGATACCTAAGTCTATATACAGGGCCTTGGACTGGGCACCTGGCGCACCTTTGACTCGAGAATGCGTAAGCACCGCACGATGTTCTAAAATCGCATAATTTGAAATGTTACGCTATGAACAAATATCGCACATTGCTTAATATTCCACACTTTTCTTAATATCCTACACAGGGGTACTCGCCAAACAGCGGTTCGATGCAGACCAGGCCCCGGCAAGTAGCAGTGATAAGGAAAGGCGCTGGGAGAAAGACCCCAAGAAGACTCTGACCAATTTTTTTGTCAACGAGTCTCTGGATTACACTCCAGATATCACCATGTTACCGGTATGTATACATATGACATGTATTGGCAAACATGTTTTATATGCTGACAGATGTATCTGCTATATGAAAATGTCTCCAGGAAAACTCTGGCCGTGTCTTTGTCAGCGAATCTCTGGATTACGCTCATGTCAACAATAGGTCGAAGTATAGTACGTACCCGCGAGTGTGTGGTTTGAATATTTGCAAGTGTATGCGCAATATCTACGAACAATTGTCTCCAAATAAACTCTGATTATAACTTTCCAACCGGCCTCTGAATTACATACGGAATCATTTGACAAATAACAAAGTAGGTCGAGGTAGCCAAAGTCACACTCACACTCATTCACACATTATCATTCTCACGCACCCACTCACTCACTCACACAATGTGTTTATTTCATTATCCATACCACAGAAAAACAAGGGTTTCCTAGTCAAGATCGAGTTGCCCATAGAGTCTGCGTCGGGTGACTTAGTTGTGGTGGAGGGACAATGTGGCCGCAAACGGGACGCAGAACGACTGGCCTGCTACAATGCCTGTCAGATGTTGAGTGCACATGGCCTGTTTTCCTCATGTATGTATTTGTATGTTATCCGCGTCCATGTAAGTGTGTTCTCAGTGCAGTTTCTATATGTGAAAGCTCGCATGGAAATTACAACGCCGATTTGTATGGCGCAATACACACCAACTTTACTCTATCTTTTCTCGCCATATAGCTCGCAAGACTACAGCAACCGCAATCAAGCGCAGAAATTATTCCGATGACGATTACTATAGTTCAGATGACGACGAATTTCTGGATCGAACTGGCGACGTTAAAAAAAGGAGGAATAACAGAATGAAGCGACTGGCCCCTGATAAGCGGGTGTGTGTGCGGGGGCAGGGTCGTGTGAAACTACTTACTAGGTAGAACGCCACACTTCCACCTTATGCTATACAATTTGTTACATGTGGAAGAGCTATCATAGTTGCTGTATGTTGTTCACGTTATTGCAGCTGAACATATTGTGTTTATTGTTCATTTATATTCTTAAAATGTATGTTTTTGTATGTAATGTATATGTATGTGTATATATATATATATATATGTATATATATATATATATATATATATATAGTGTGTGTATGTATATATATGTATGTATGTATATATATATATATATATATATGTGTGTGTGTGTGTGTATATATGTATATATATGTATATGTATATGTATATGTATGTATATATATATATTTATATATATCTGTGTCTGCGTCTGTGTATATGTATATGTACGAATGGATGGATGGATGAAAGGATAGATGTATGTATGTTTATATATTTACATATATAAATATATACTTATACATACGTATATGTAAATATATTTGTGTGAGTGTCAGTGTGCGTTTATGTTTGTGTTTATATTTGTATGTGTGTGTGTGTATTGCTGTGTCGGTGTCGGTGTGGGTGTTTGCATGTATATGTGTATGTGTATGTATGTATATGTACAAATTGTATGTTTTTGTGCCAAAGCGTGTGTACAATTGTAGACGGACAGCACACGGCCATACTTCAGAATCGTCTCTAATCATATACCGCAAAATGCTTTCGACACCACTTACAGGCGGCCGGAGACAAGGATGTGAAACCTGAAGTAGAGACCTTCGATACTCTCAAGGAGAAGCTCACGAAGATATACCAAAGACGCAAGGTCTGCACACGCCTTCTGCGTGAGAATAAAGAAGGTATTATTGGGACCTATTCTTGCATTCACTAGGATTGACACCCAATTTGAAATTTAGTGACTTTATTGGTTAGCACATGAAATTATAGTATGCACGTATGTTTGCATTATAATCTGACTGTATATAAATGGTTGTGTTTATGTGTATAATGTCGTATCCTATTTTTTTTTTAGTATTTTTGACACTAATGAAGGTCGTATAGAGTGAGTAAAATTTGTGGGGAAAACAATTGTGACAGACGTAATAGCCCGGCTCAATCATTTTTATTTCTTCTTTGGGAAACTACGCACTTGAACAGTCAAACAAAACAAACAGCCAGCGGAGGATCTGGATTTAGACGAATATATGAACACAGTCACCGAGCCAGCGACAGTGTTAGACCGGAAAAAAATAGGCATGGAGTTAAAGCAGGGCATGACGGTACGTAGACTTCGCATGCACTGCACACTGAAGCTGAAATGCATATTCATATATTTGTACACTTTGTTGGTTGTCGCCATGGTCGTCGTGAAATTTGTGCAAGCCTTCGTGTTCGTTTTCAGTTTCAGGCATGCGTATATATCTGCCTTTGTACCTATGTTGCGGCTGTTGTGTATATACTCTCATCCGTTTTCCTCATCTTGGACACGCATGTGGTTTCAAATTCTCCACAGGAGGAGAAGCATTACTTGCGCTTACTTAAAGTTGTAAATCCGAGATACAATCCAGAGACTCTGAAATATATACAATCCCCGTAAACCGGGAGCTGATCATAAATCTGTAATCGTACTGTGCAGAGCAAACGTCGCAACTCTGTTTAGCTTAGTCGAAAATACCCTTAATCGAACTATAATATTACAATAAAGATTCAAGCCCCTGCGTATATTATCATTCGAAATGTAGGGTTCGACCGTATTTACATTCCCATCGCATACTCTTGAATATAAACATGTAAGCGGAATCGTTGTGCAATTTTATTCGTTGCGTTCGTATTCAAATATATGTCTTATATATATATATATATATATATATAAATATATATATATATATGTATATGTATGTATATAAATGTATGTATGTATGTATATATGTATATATATATATATATATATGTATGTACGTAAAAAATTATATAGCTCACTTCTATAGTATGTTGATGGAGTGCACGTATACACTCGTACATCGGGTATAATCATATGTAGCTAGCGTTTCATCGCACAAAGCCAGTATGCACACACTGAGCGAGTATTGCACATCTCTGCAACCCCCCACCTGGATTATGCTCTGCTTTTTCCTGAGGGTGCCTAATCTTGCCCGTGCAAGGTTACACTAACAAAAACTTGACTGCTAAACGATAGCAATTATCTGCTTCGAATTTCTGTCTGGAACGCGACATACACAAGTCGTTATATTTACAATTGGCATGATAAATCGGTACACAGTGGGACTTGGATTTCGACATGTAATGCAATATAAATAAATCGATGTTTAGTTTGACTGGGGTGTGAATGAATAAGATCATTTTCATTTAAGTTATCCTTAGGACCGCCGATGCGTGTATTTAATCTCGGGAATATACGGTTTAGTGTGAAATTAGTGCTTGAAAATCAAGAGGTTGGACATGCGTAGCTTCTATTAGGAAATTCCTCATAGATATGGCATCTACCGTACACAAGGCAATCCTGGCAGCTTGTATTTGTTATGGACCGTATAGAATGCATATTATCTACTCGCAACAAACCTAGTTGCCCTTTAGAAAGGAGGCATGTGTGGCGATTAATCTTTTTATTCCCTCATACAGCGGTTGTCAACTTCGTTGACACATGGACGTAGATACGATGGCATAACACTCCACGACTACTTTCGCCGATTTGTATCAGCGGCAAATACCTCCTTTTTGCAGACTACCTTTACTGTTATCCTTCCTAATTCACCCTCACTGGTTAAGTCTCTCATTAAATCTGTTTGTGTCTGATGGCCTGCTACAATTTACAACATCGGCCACACCCCTAAACTCGCCACCAGTACCATACGTTGGTATAATAATGCCAGAGATTACATTTACTTATCGGCGATCATTTGCAGGAACTGGATGATGCGCGTGCGCTGGAACCCGATTTTAGTTTTGTAGTGGGCTATCTCGGAAGCTAATATCGTCTTGCTGTCTTGAAGTACCTCTCTTGGGGCGTATGTACACATTTTCCGATGCATTGCTACAATACATCCAATAGTCTGGATTAGTGATGAAGCAACTACCTTGCATCTATACTATCGATCATAGTCTACCACATTCCCCCATATTAGGACGTACTGAAGGCAAGTTTTTAAGTACAAGATCTGGTAGTCAATACTGATGAAGACTATGGTATTGGCAAGGCCGCGGCCACTTGCACCTGGAACGATTACACCGCCCACTCAAATAGTTGGGGTCTTGTTAACGGAAAATTGAACATCCATTTGTAACATGTCACTGCGGCTTTTCATCGCCACCTGTGTGGATTAGACTCCAACTTTGCTGCGCCCCTTTATTCGCAATCACCCAAGACTCCCTTTGTATGAGATAACGATTTTTAATTAATACTAGGTAACATGATCGCATTAATTGACATTTCAACAAATCTGTACATTTTGCAATCTAAAGTTTAACTTACTGACCACTCTTTTCACTTAAAATAATGTAGAATAGCGGATAAAAGGTGTACTCTTGGAGAACTGTGCGAAGGGCATGATGGTTCTTCTCGGTTCACAGTGTGGCAAAAAGCTAGCAATCATCCGACGAGTAAATGTTATTCAGCTAAATTGAAGAACAGTGTTATATATTGTTAATTGATAGGCGCTGCTTGGGATGTGTGGTGTGCATAACAATGTCTTTGTGATTTAGAAGTCTGAACCGATTTGTGTACTGCTCTAGGCTACCCTCAGTTGCTTCAGCGTGATATGTGATAAGTTAGTATAATTGAATTCAAGAATGCTATCTCATGAAAAGTGAATAAAATATGTTTCAGTATAAACTTTGAAATCTAGATGTACACACCAGTGGAGAATACATTTCATTTTTTTCCAAAGTGAGCGTGTTGTTCATTTGTGAACTATTTCGTTGTGTGTGTTTTGTGTGCGTGTGTTTTTGTTAGTTTCTTTCATTACTTCCGACGATATTGAATACATCGTCGTATATCGAGACAGCCGGTCCGCCATCGCATTGTCTTTACCTGGTACACAAATGATGGTGAAGTGGTTGTGGAAGGTCGTTGCTATCCTTTTCGCTAGTATGTGCAGTAGGGTATGTTCACTGTTGTCGGGTCATCTGTGATAATGCTTTGTGATTCGTCTATAATGTTATGTCACCACCCATTATAAATTTGAAAAATGTTCCAGACTGTAAATCAGTGCGAGTAGTTCTTCCATGTTTGTTTCACAACGCTGCTGTGCAAATATTAGTCATTTTATATATCATGTCTCTTCTGATCCCATCAGCAACACAACCTTCTGTGCCACGATTCCTTGTGTCATTCATGATTTGGAACCGGACTCAGCCTATCGGATACTCTAGTGTGGTAGAGCATGCCACGAGTTGTTTTAGTTCTTCCCACTTTTTCTTCAAATCTGGAGACCATAAACGTGTGTTCTGGTGCATTTTTCCCTTCATGCGATTGCGGAGTGTTTTGTATTATAAACAAACTGCGGAAATGGTCTTGCATGTAGTTTGCGAGTCCCGATGCTCAGCCTAGGTTTTGTTTTGTTCTGGGTAGTGACCAGTTCACCATGCATTTTGCTCTTCTCAGGATCTGTTTTGAGTCCTTGAGTCGTAACTTCACCGCCAGTATACTAACTGTCTTGACTGCAAAAGCACACTTCAACTTGTTCAAACGGAAATTTTCTTTGTTTAGTTTTGCCATAACCTTCCGTGCCGTGTGACAGTGTTCTTCTTCCGTAAGACTCGCTATTACTATATCATTTAAATACACCTGTACTCTTTTTGTATCTATGAGCAAATTTTCCGCGACTCCTTGGAATTGTGCTGTCCGTGGATGAAGCCGAATCATGCTAATTTGAGTATTGAGCTTCTCTTTTCGTGAATATTAAGAAGTGTCTGCGTTTTCATCTATAAAGAAGTGATGAAAGGCTCCCGTTAAGTCTAGTTTGGAGAAGAATTACGCTCCTTCTAAGGTTGTGAAGTATCTCTTCTATTTTTGGTAATCCATTGATAGTTGATATCTCTTGAATATAGACATGTATGTACTTTCTGTAAAACGTTCGCCAGTAGAGAGTAGAGGCACATTCATTTGCGTGGGTGCTATTCGTTTATATATTTGTCAATTAAGGAGATCGAGTGTCTTAAAGCAGCGAGCTGCATTCTTCCTTCATGGTTATGTCACATACTTCTGTTGTGTCTGTGCGTTGTACTCTTGCATCTGTCTGTGCGAGCTGTATGTATATATCTAAGTCTCACGTTGACTGATAAGAATAATGTATGAGCGTTGTGCTCCTGAATCGACCAAGGCATTGTAATTGTTGCCATTGATATGTGTGACATAGGTTTTCGTTGGTCTCGTGGGTTGGGAAGAACAGAAAGCCGTGTGTTAGCAATGCCTTTTGCATTTAATAGCAACGTCTCATTGTGTACGTTTACATTCACTATATCTACCATATTGATCATGTTTATAGCTTCTGCACACCACTGTTTTTAGGTTATATATTTTTATCGATCACTTTAACCTTATTACCATTGGTGATGGTTGAATTTCCCACAATGATATTCTTTTGGCTGTTCTGTGCCGCACGTTGACGTTCTAAAGCTTTCTTTTGATTACTTGTCTCCTATTGTACAGAGTGCACTTGCTAAACACGTATGGGAAAGGTGCTGCATCGTAGTGTGGTCATGCCCGAGGAGATCTCATAACTAGCCGTGTTACAGGAGTGGTATTCTCAGGCCTATTTGGCAGTCGCCACCTCCAGGCGGGTCTCCTCCCGCTGCATGTGGGGCTTCCCTTTCTGAGTCATTACTTTGCGTAAGGGTATTTGAGAGATGGGATGTGGAACTCGAATACGCTTGATATTGTTTGCTCTCATACGATATCCCTGTACATTAGCAGCAGCCTTCGTGTAGTTCTCCGTGAATTCGTAGAACGTCTTCGCTGATAGGTCAGAAGGGCGCCCACTACTGCCATCTACTGTTAAAATCTGCGCATTGGTCTATCTATCTATCTTAACTTGCTGTCCATAGTACAGTATTACTCGATAGCGTGAGACCTTGAGCATCTGCAAATGGATGGCTTGTATGTGCTTGTAACGTTTATTAAGCTCATTCGTGGCGTTTTAGCTTCTCTAGAAAATAGTCGACTGGAGTACGTCGCAGAGTGTCAATGATTAGCACGTTGTAATCCTCTACGCAAGTACATTTTCTGGACAGGTCTGTTGTAGTAGCTTCGCGATGTTTGCGCTCGCTACCTCATTAGCGTCAGTTTTCTTAAACAGCTCTTGAATGAGAGGCATGTGCTGTTCGAGTGACAAGCCCTTCTCTAAGAACAAATCGTTGGCCAGTATTGCAACCGCAGTTACATCCTGATCAGGCTCACCCATGTTGAAGATTTCTACTGCCGACATTTTCGAAAATTCCGGTAGTTTCAGTGATTTATGCATTGCCGGCTCATCAGCCTTATCACCTACACGTAATCTGATTAGTTAAAACTCACTAATAAAGCCTTTAATTGCAATTTATTCATTGTGGTCTTCCTTGTCACAATCGAAGTTTGCTTTTGTTGTACAATACTTTCAGCCATCCGTCCACCACTGGCATGAGTCGTTTCAGTTGTTGAGTATGAAATGTATTTCTGTGAGAAACACTCTGATCTGAAATGAATTTCCAGCGTTCAAAGCATATAACTAATCTACTAAGTTGACTGAATCTTCAGCCTTCAAAGCATATAACTAATCTACTATGTTGGCAAATACTAGGGAGGTATTACACGAGTAAATGACATTGTCCAGTGTATCATGAAATCTGCTCATTTCTGGGTTAAATAGTGCATCGATCTGTTACCACTATCCAGATGTATTACACTTAGTATTTGACTGCAACTGGCTTGAAAGATGGTTGTCTGACTCCATTGTAACACAATGTGGCAAATCCTCTCACATATAATTAGACTCGGATTGTCAACGATACACTTTTCATTTGTTGAACTCTTTCTCTGATTTTTGCGAGATTCAGTCAATGTTTCCGTTTGAAGATCCCTCAACCTTCCGCTTTGATTTTGCATGTATATTTCCTTAATCTAGGCTTTTGTGGTATATACGAGTTTTTAAAAACTACATGGGAATCTTTCTCTTTTTGGAGTATATTTCGTGAATCATCAGGGGACATGCCATTGTTGATAAAACGCCGGAAAGACGACAATCAGTTGCGTTTATACATGATCAACTTTTATTTTAACTATTTGCTCTTGAAAATTGTTACTTACCACGATCCCTAGCTGGTATTTCAGCGCTCATAGATTAAAATCATTTTTTTCTGTATTATGATGCTGAGCCAAGGGGTAAAGTTTATCGTTAAATGCCATCAATTTGGAGACGAATACCACCTGCATTCACTGGATTGATTTGTCAAGGTACGGTCGACTAAATACAATCTATTTTCATTGACTTCTTTTGGGGCGAGGATATGTTATCACTGTCGGATAACTACTTTATATTTATCTTCCGCTTCATATACACTCATACGGCCACCTACCAGGTCTCTAAGTGAAGCTTCATACGTAAATGCTTCCCTCACCGAAGCTAAAACATACAATTCATATTTAGCCATGCCGTATCAGTTTTGGTTCATTTTCGCTTTTACATGTGTGATCCATAAATGTTTCGTGCATGAGTACGCTTTTGATATTTTCTTTAGGGTTTTCACAATAGTGTAGCAAATAATGCCAAGTATAAGGCCTTCATGTCTTCAAGAACAAACTCTTTCTGAATATCACTGTGTTTTGTATGTCTTTCCCCCCAGTTTGTTCTAAAATTGGATCACTGATGCGTAATTCAGATACTGTACTACTAGTGCCCTTTTTCACGGCTCTTGGTACTGTCCTCTATACTTAATAGACCACAAGTATAAAGCAAGTCGAATGATTAGGTTCTTTGAGATTTTAGGTACTTCTTAAATATTTGTACTTTTCCAAATGATTTTCATTGTTTATCTCTCTATATTGTTATTGCACTATTGTTTGTTGACCATCCTTAGATAAAGTTCTACACTTCTTTGACATGGATAAGCTGGCACAGTAGGTAACTTCCAGCTTCTCAACGCTCCCCCTAGCAGTATGACCCCGATCAATGGTTATTTGCGTCGAACGCTAGAAGTTGTCCCGGAAACTATAAATTAACTTCAACCATCCTCGTTCAGCTTCTGTGTTTGTTTGTTTTTTTGCTGTCTTATTACCTTAGTCCCCTGTCAAATTCTAACCATGGTTTCCGTAAAGTTCTCGGACACTTATATAGCTCGGCAGATTTTAGAATGCAGAGTTTTGTCTATCTTGCGTGTTATAATTCGTGTGCGAGTATTGGGATTGTTGCGTGCTGTATTAGGTATAGGTAACCGTATAGGAGGAAACTCAAACTCATCCATCCTGCTCGGATTCTTAAATGATGATTGTTGTTGATTTTTGCGACTGTCCTGATGTACTAGACTTTCTTCAAGCATCTGCTTGAGGTGTTGTACCTCTGCAGTCAAACCAATGATTTTGTATTGCATATCTTGTGCATATATTGGCTGTGGCGCTTGTTGGCCGTCGACATAACCAGTTTCATTATTTTCTATATCATGGGTACAGAGATCATCCACGCCTGTCATGACCGCCACCACTGGCACCCGTAAAACTACTTGCAGTAGGTCTTCATCGGTTATTTCACGATAGCAAGCCTTGACAAGGTCTGTACAATAAGTATGTGTGCTGTTTGGGAGTTGCAAGTATGATTTGGTTATACTCGAAAACAAAGCTACTATGGCCAGAAGTCGCTTATGTGCAGGTTTGATATCAGTCACATCATATAGTCCAGGCACAACACTTCCGTTGTTGTAATTGTGACGAAGTCATGTTTCTGATTAAATTTATCCTTGCTCGCACCACGGTATCCGCACTATGTCTTTGAAATTTTAGAGTCAGGGAAAGGCGTGCATGGGCATTTTCCAAAGCGCGCACCAATATCAGGGATTTCGCCCTGTGCATTTAAATCGTCAATCCCCACTATCTTATAAAATTCTACTTCGTGATACGCCTGTGTGTAAGTTGTTTTCTCTTCCAGTAGATTCGCTCATTGTGTACATTCGCAATACGTTTATTCTATGCCGAGAATCTGTCCTACCAAGAATTTGTTCCATCACGCGCGCAGCGAGACCACTGACAGCAAACATGTATCGATTCATAGATCCGAGGATAATTTGTCTGTTAATTTGAGTTCTGTCGTGTGTTTTTTTTGTATCTATGTATTTCTACAACACGTCTATCTGGGCGACCTTCAACAACCGTAAGATCGCTATACAATATAGTAGCATCATCCACGAGGCATACTAACTGGAATGCCCAGGTCCAAAATTCGTGCAAGTGACTATCCTTATATTCCCATTTTCTAAGTAAATTTTAATAAAATTTCCAAATAGTTCGTATTTTAGAAGACGCTCAAGCTTTACCCTCTCTTAGGGTTGAATAACCAAATCATGATCAATTATTAGCAAATATTTGTTCTTTTTCACACTACTTTTTACAATTGGAAAACTACTATCGGAAAACACTACGACCTACAGCCTAAGGTTTCTTAAGAATATACATTCCCCAATGTGAGATTGATCTTCCGCGTTCCAGACTTTCTTTTTATGCTTTAAGTGTATATGTACATATGTAGCATCCAGGGGCCAGATTATCTAAAAAGCCAATCCAAAACCCAAAACCCAGGATTATCAAAATACTGAGTTTTGGATTTAGGATCCAATATATCTGATGATAGAGTGATCAGAAATATAACGAGATTGCCGGTAGATGATACCGGGACCCTCGCGTGTGAGAGAAACTCTTGAGTAAATATTGAGTCTAGTGTAGAAAATACTAAACACAAATAAAGACTCAATGCGAGTCCTTCAGCCGAGGACTTATATCTAGCTGAGAGATTCGCACTTGAGAAGAGGTCTATTGTTTCCTTTGGTCGTATCTTTCAGTCACTCTCAAACTCTACATTTTTAATAATATCTTTACCACGGTAAGTCAATCATAAAGGTCTAACTGTCCCCTCAGGAGTCTTAACAAGCCACAAAGCAAGACCCAAGAATCAACTTTAACTAGAACACCGAAGACACCTAACCTAAACAATAAGAGAAGATAATAGAACAGTGTCAACGAGAATACAGGGGACAACTAGAACAAACCAAGAAGAACTGGGAAGGAAAGAAGGAGCTCCTAAAGAAGGAGCTCCTTCTCTGAGACGAGTGAACCAGAGAAACTCAAAAAAAAAAAACGAATATTCTGTCTTTATTAAGAAAGGTAAGTACGACTAGGTAACCCCTTGGTAAGTGGAACTGGGTGTGCCAGTGTTATCAATCAGCAAAAGTGTCAACGTGATAGAATTATCAATGTTGGGGAATTAAAAATTCCAAAAAGTGTCACCAGTGATAAGCAACCCAGGGTAGGCTACCAATACTCAAGAAGATACAATTCTGAGGCTGAAATTCATAGACCAAGACAGAAATGACCAATACTGGGAAGTAATAAACACACTAGCACCAAGCTACAGAAGATTAGAAGCAACGCACACCGGAAAGAACAAGACAAGACATACAAATGGTCTAAATACGAGCTCCAGATCACTAAGAATCACTAGAGCAGAAGAATTCACACAAGCTCACAAGACATGACAAGTACAAGCAGAAACAATAGATACGTACAGAGAAGAACATAGAGTATAACCCACTGCAGCAACCAATTGCACATAACTCAAGAAAGCACTTACACACAACGAGGTAGAACATTGAATTGGCTTGCAAATCAGTTAAAAATAGATGGCTCGGAACCAACAAGGACATTGCACATTACACTCAAAAGAGATTGCGAGTTGGCCACTAAACCATCACATACAAAATAACTAGTGATAATCACGACCATACAACACACATTGGCTGACGCATAGTGATTTATAAATCAAACAAGAATAGAGATTGAAAAGAAATATCCAAACAAAGGAGAGAGACATTGAACATCACACACAACTAAAAAGAGTCCAGTTAAGACCTACTAATTACACGCTACGGTACTTACATATAAGTATTACCATAACAAAGCATTTTACATAAGTAATTAAGTAAGAACAACGCAACAAAGAACTCAATTTAGAAGCATTTCTAGCTGATTAAATAGTGGAATCGCCAGAAGATCGATCTAACAGAAGTTACACACAAGAGACAAATGTCCCAAAGACACATAATTATTAGAATCGGAGAAGAACGAGCAGAATAATTGTATAGACCTAGAACACAGAATATCCGCAAAGTTATTAATACTAAGGAATCACACAGACTCGTAACCGAAATCACAGTTACTAATACTAAAGAATCACACAGGCTAGTAACCGAAATCACAGATCTAAGACGAGCATAAGCACACTCTACTGTGTCAAAAAGAGACACCAAGAGTCAAATAACATTACCTAATACCAAAGTCGAAAGCAGACAAAAAGAAACCCACACTCCATGGGAATCACACACTCTCACTCCATGAGGTAGAAACAAGCAAATTGCATGAGATCACATGTAGCATTAATAAATCCAACAGAACCAGCACTGTTAATGTAACAAGTAAAAGAAGCTCAATATCAAGAAAAACATTTGTACCAACAAAGCTAGACGAACACCACTAGCGTATCAGTTCTAAGAACACCACTGGGAAATTAGTTATAAGAACATGACTAGTAAATCAATTATAACATAACAGACACTATAGTCTAGATATGAAGACTGCAATCTCAGTGCACAAACAAACAAGGGAAGTACAGCAGTAAACAACCCACAAACTCACAGTACTATCCTACAAACTCACAGTACTTAGGTACAAATTGCACGCAAACCTCAACTACAGTGAATGAAATCTCTAGAAATACATGCACAACAGCCAGGGACAAGCCTGGCATGAACTATAACAACACACAAATAAATACAAATCAATTTGGCACATAACAGAACCCACACAATAGTGGACCCGCTAGAAATATTAGAGGTGTGGTACAATATCAACCACACTACAAAGATTCGAAGAGTACAAGTGTATAACGGAAGTTCGGTACAGTTCCACTCAAGGTTTGTTTACAGTTGTTCGAAGAGTACATGTATATAATGGAAGTTCGGTACAGTCCCAAACAATATTTTTTTTAAATATAGTAAAAAAAACCCATAAACCACAGATGACATCTCAGCAAACTGAGGTACACGAGAAAGCAGGTTTATCTCTTGTACACAAATAAACCAAGATAAACCCAAGTTTATCCACTTTAACCAAAAACTACCATTATAAACCCAGGTATTGCAAAGAACGCTGAGTTGAGCACACCAAGGGCCAGCCACCACACACGTCTTCACTACGTAACATTACAAGGCAGCTTGAATAAAGGTAAACAATTGATTTTACTGAAATTGGCCTTGTACTCGACGTTCAATGTTAGACCACACGAGGTGTCCACACACTCTGACACAACACTAAACGTCCCACACACAGCATAGTCAATGACTTCTGCTCTATGTCAGAGGACACGTGCAGCACGTCGAAGCCTGCACACACAAGTAAGCTCAAGCAGAACACAGGGTAGAGGCAACACAAGCCGTACGACGAGGACACGTCCAGAGACAGCAAACACAATGCCAGTCGCACAAGCATCGTCACGCACATCTACACCACACAACGGGGATAGAGCCATGCAGCTGGACGATGAGTCCCCACCAACAAGGGCTCCGATGGATCCAGCGATGAGTAAGTACCACATAGTCTTGGATAAGACTATCTATGATAGTAGTAGACATACTAGTAGACACGTTGTATACGCAGACAGCGGATGATCCCATTGACATCAGAGCGTTTCACAAACTGCGCAAATCAGTACATGAACAACAACTGAGAGACTACAGGTCTCAGGCCAGATTTTACAGCAAGAAACTATTTTTAATTTATGGAAGTCATCAGAGTTAGCTCACTCCCGAGAGCTAATCAAGTTGCTCAACTTACTCTCAAGAGTTGAGTCATTACTTAATCGACTTCCGAGAGCAGATTTAGTTTCTCAACCGATTCCCGAGAGTGGATTAAGCCTGTCAACCATATCATATTAATAATAGCTGCGGTTTTATGTGAGTCACAACCTATGCGGAAAGGCATCATGTGATCAGCGTGAGATTTAGTTGCAGAGAAGTTGAAATAGAAAAGCATCGAAGTGTTAAAGTGTTCCGCATAAGGTTTCTCATACTGACCATATGAGTTTTTACCCTGGCCAGCCCAAGCGGCTGAACACTAGCCCTAACACCTTAGGTATAAAACCAAAGGTGAGGTCAGAAATAAATACATACATTTGCACTTTATTTATAGTCTACTAGATTGCACTCTAACAATTTATCAGGTCACTCTGATCTCGCGCTATCAAAATGCCTACTGTGAACTCTAAGGATATTAAGACCACCACTATTCTCGAATCGAAGGTCGACTGGCTTCTTTGAAAACTCAGACAATTCTATCCGTGAATTGTGAAGGAATCCCTACAATATTGACCGATCCGACCCCGTCTAGAGGCAACCGATGGACACCCAAGGAAATCGCTGAGGCTTATCGGATTATCAACCGCATCTTATCTTCAATACTGCAGACGGAGATCAGCCAATTCATTGATAAGCCGTGGGAAGCTTTTGCCGCACTGAAACGCAAGTTTGAAGCCCTGACCGAAGATGACATCTAGACATTAGAAAGAAAACTGAACCGCATCACGCAAGAACGGAATGAATTTTACGCCAGCCTTATCAGTCGTCTCAACACGGCATTTGTGAAATTCAAGAACGCCCGAGATACGAAGTCTAACAACAGTCTATGTGCTATTCTACGGCAGCCTGTAAACGACGATAATCATACTGTCAAGATTACGTTGAAGACACCCACTATGATGGCCATGTCGTATGATGAGCTCACCACGTATCTCATCGCATTGGATCCAGATGAAAGTGACCCATCAACCATTGTGCACGGTGCGCATGCAGCTATATCGACAGGAAATTGTGTATTCTGTAACAATCGTGGGCATTCCATCGAGCAATGCCGTAAGTTACAAACGCTAATCAAATCATGCGTTGCTGGTAACCCACATAATCAGGGTCGTGACCACGACGGTCGTAAACGTTACGATCGACGGATTGACAAATCTGGTCCTTGTCATGACATGAGAGACTACAGATTTAAGTCCAAGAACAATGACAAGCATCGCCGACCTGATTCGAAACGTGACTACCGTTCTCGTGTGGAACAGTACAACAGAAACAACAGCTACCAATACCGCTACGATAATCACAATGATCAGGACCGACAGGACTACCGAGGAGATAGGTACAATCGACGCGACTACGACGATGGTAGATATTCACGAGATATCCAATATTCACAAGACATTGACAGAGCATATAAATCCCAGAGCAATCGACGCCAAGCTCATGAAGGCAGACAGGACAAAGCTATGTCAGCACAAGTATCTGATGACCAGTTACCTGCAAACAGACAGTTTGCATTCTCCACAATTAACCCTACAATCGACAACAAGGATGTGAATGATCAGCGCCAACAAGGATGTGAATGATCAGTCAGATAGAGATTCCAGAGGTGGAAACTGACTAGCTTGCGATAGTTGCGCCATCATACACGTACTTCCCTATAAGTACCACAAACATCATCTCGTCAGCAACATGCGCATTAATGACCGGTATGCGCTCGGAGTAGCTGATGGTAGAATCATTTATCCGAAGTATGTGGCTCAGCTAGGAAACTTGGGGGACGTACTCATTGATACGACATTTAAAACTGCACTACTAAGTATCAGCCTACTCTCAGCGCGACACTACTCATTTGAATTCACCAACCTCATGATGTACATATTACTACCA
Source organism: Sphaeroforma arctica JP610 (assembly GCF_001186125.1). Lineage (NCBI taxonomy): Eukaryota > Ichthyosporea > Ichthyophonida > Sphaeroforma > Sphaeroforma arctica. The sequence continues at coordinate 52,013 of NW_014040278.1, read as the reverse complement.
AGCTTCGGAACCATAACAGTACATGAAAAACACAGAATATACTGTGTGCACATCGACGACATAGCTATGACTACAGTGGAACCATCGCTGGAGAAAGCCAATCAGATTTCATGGCACAACAGGCTCGCGCACCCCAGCTACGTCCCAAAAGATTTACCCTACATAAGGCAACCAGAGGAACGATGCAAAACATGCACTATTGCTAAGAAGAAGAACCAGAATACAAACAAGGAACGACAGCACGAACCTGCTACAGAGCCTCTCGAGTTAGTCTTCGTGGACATAATAGGACCGTTCGTAACGTCAATAGGATCAAACACCCACTCTGTATCAATCATAGACGATTTTTCTAGCATGGCCAAAGAGTATCCGATCCGCGATCCGAAAGCGACAACAATTCTGGATGCTATGTTATACACCTTCGATGAATGGTACATCTTAAGTCATCGCCGAGTTCAGTGCATACAAATAGATCGAGGCTCACAGTTTACAGCAAACGTAACGAGGCGCATGCTTGCGAATTTGGGATACTGCTCGAGGTACTCCCTGCAGTCCAGAGCAACCATATATATCCGCGATTCTTTCTCTATCTGATTGCATCAAGCTAGTTAAGCTGATATCATGAGGTCATCGTCGGGGTCGTCATCATCATCATCAGCTTGATGCCTAGATCTTTGACGTGACGGCGTTGGGGGAAGACTCATGTTGGCGTTGAAGTGTCGCTTGCTAGAGCAAAAAAACTCTTTACCATACCTGGCAGGGCTTTATTGCAAAATCGCACTTGACATCACGTAGAAGTCAGTGCAGTTCTTGATTTGCACCCCCACACGACACATTTCTTGTAGTTAGATTTAACCTGCGTACCATGTTTACGTATTATTGCAGCTCCAATTAAACTTACATCATGATCGAACTACTAAGTCTATAGTTTTTTATCCCTGCTAAGAGACGCTTGACACTTGCTGGCGTGATGGACGATGCTACTAGTCTTCTAACACTAAGATTGGCAGCAGCAGCTGCTGCTGCCGCTTGCTCTTCTTGTACTCGCTGTAAGGCTAGAACACCATCTTAGTGTTTCGCTTTGGATATAGCAGCTTTACCTAGTAAACTCGCGCTTGCTAGTTCACTAAAAAGGGTTAGCGGTAGAGCTTTTATACATTTCTTTCGGAATGCTTTGAGGTTCCAGCCATCATTCTCGTCTTCGTCATTGCCATACACCCATTGAATACGGGTGGATATGAACGCGCTTATAGATACTTTAACGTGTTTTCAATAAATTAGACGGTTTTCGTTTTTTTTACACTCCAGCGTGTTCTACCAGTTTGTACCATATTGTAACACCATATTGTAACAGATTTGTGACACGTTTCTGCCATATTTGAGCCCCGCAAACGCATAGACAAGAAACATGTTTGAAGCGTGTTTGGAACGTATCTGGACCTATTCTGTCATGTCAGCAACATGCTAGATCATCTAATATGTTCGGGCATGTTACTAATACAATTTTTAACTTAACCGATTTCCCTGCAGTTATAAAATATGACGTCCAAGAATATAAAAAACAAGCAACCGGTTATGCCCAATGCTGAAGAAATTTTGCGCGAATACGACGAAGCCGTAAAAGAAGACGAGTTGTATGTAAAGGAACGACATGCGGGTTGACCAAGATAGCCAACCAATACGGCGACCCAGAAAAACACCTTTATGGGGGCTACTCTCTCTCTCTCGCTCTATTTTAAACGATTGCCTCGTCGCAATCGACCAAGAACGCATACACTACAAAAAAAATCTTAAATCGTAATACAATCTAACAAGGAAGCAAGAAACCCTTCCGATTTAATGTATCCATGTTAAAGTTTTCCCAGTGTATGGACTCGGTTACCTCGATAAATATCGCTCACTAGCCGACGATTGGCTTGTAATGAGACGCCGGACACATTGAAGGTGGCCGACTGAATACCTTAATGGACTGCGACGTCCGCGTTGATTCTTTGTCAATATTTTGAATCACCTGATCCATTGATATTTGTCGCTGTTCAACGCTTTGTAGCACTAGCGCGAAGTCAGCTATCACTTTTTGCAACACAACACAATATTCATTCACCCTAGACAGATCAGTAAGTCAGGCATGTGTGACAACTAACGCCACGCAGCCACATGTCAGTATCATACTCGCAACAAATTAAAAACATATCGTCCTAAAATTTATAAATACCCCTCTCCTTGAGTTTTTCGACCTTCAATTTTTGCATCATTATGTTGTGCACAAGGATGCCGTCGTTAGTTTGGAATCGCATGTCACTGTATTATAAACGCCACAACTTTTTCGACCTTGTCTACGTTCTCATTGTAGTAATCTGAACGCGCTACAAAAGTTGGGAAAATAGTCCACCCGTACTCAAAGCCAAAAATGGACTTCACAAGTCCAGCAAACTTAAATAATCTCGAGCCGCCTCCACTACATCGACCAAACCAGAAGCGCGTTCTAATCGATGCTTCCTGGACAGCAATCATGTCTGATGACAACTTATCCGCCATCCCCAGGCCTGTTTCTTTGGGACAGGTCTGCAATGCTACTACATGCGTCTCACTAGGTTTGAGTGCATGTAGGGCCGGCTTTGCTGCCTTAACATGATCGACGTTTGTATCCGGACAGCAAATTACAGACGTACGCGTGGCCGTCATGGTGGACATTGACCGTAGACATTCTCCCCCGTCCAATATTTTCAGCACGACCCGTCAACATTGCTGTACGTACGCTTACCATTCACATCGTGCGTCGTTACTTTTAAAGTGTATGGTGCCCGCAACAGCTGGTTCCGTTCATACACTGACCAGTCTACAATGTCGCTCACTGCTTCGACGTCACTTTGTGCCAGAAATGTTTAGAAGTCTGTTGCGTAGTCCGCTAGTTCCGCCATAGACAAAAATACGTGTCTTTGGTAAATGACATGAAAACTGATTTTCCCTGGCCTGGACGCAGTCAGCGGTGTCACGTCTTTGTAATCGTCACTTTTGTCCCCGTATACAGACGTGCAGTATCTGGACCTCGTGCATCCGAATTTCAGTAAAAAAACTGGCGCCGTTGCCTATTGCATCTCCGCGCATATCTAAAGCGTAATATTTGCGGACAGGAACGTGTGGCAGAATCAGCTCACACGGCGATAAGTCTGGTCTCTAGTATAGGTGTGTTAGATACGTAGTGGTATCGCGAAAGAGCAATACTCTGTGATACATCTGGAACTCGATCACATAGCGATAGCCGTGTTTCTTAGCCACGAACTCAATAAACAATATTTGGTTTCCATTGTATGTCACGCAAGATGGAAAGCCCACTACGTCACTGTTGAAGGATTTTGGTAAGACTAAATGATAGTGCGATACTATATGAGTACCATCGGTCGGTTTTGGTGCATATTCGCTAGGCATATCGGCTTTTGACCGGAACGCAATTGCAAGCAAATCACACCCGGAAGACTCAACAACTGAGCTAAAAAAGGTCTGGTAGATGTATTCGAAATATGTTTACTTAAAACTGAACTTTATTTACATCTCACAACAACTTTTATTTATTATGAATCGTTCCTTTTAGAAGCGATTAGCAAGGAAACGTGGTTCGTGAGTCATTAGAGCACTGTAGTCAGCTGGCTAAAATTCGGCAATCTGCATCGAATGTAGGAGTTGTGGATCCAATCGATTTGTTGCATCCCACATGATTTGATTGGTACGAGGGTTTCGCCACGCAACAGAGATACCTTTCCCAACCTTAGACTCAAAGGTCAAAACCACATATAAGTACCCTGTCTCGATTAGGTGATGATTCTCCTTTTCGAACTCCGAAGCGTCAACGATAAGTTTTGAGTTCAAATAACCAGTGCTGGGATGAATGCATGTCGTCAAAAACACATCTTTTGTGCACCGCGCATCCAACTTCATGTAGAGATGTCCATAAGTTCGGAGATCTTTTACGACATCCGCACTAACGCCGGCAGCCAAGTGTTGTAGAACGTGAATGACCACAATGGCGGCCCCATTCATGATATCATCTGCAAGCGAAAACACTAGCGCCTCATCATCTTCACGCAGCCAAAACATTAAGGCAACAGAACGCTTCTTGATTGGATCCCATAGTGCGTCTTTTGTCGACATTGTTGACATCTCGTCAATCGTGAAATTAGAGTTGATCCACATTCTCGGTGGCGCAATCGCAACTTGGTCTACACCTTTCTTCATCATCGTCGATTGACCTCTTCCATCATAGCGTAATCCCTTCAACATCAACCAATCTCTTTTTGCCTTTTGAACTCCTCGATAAGCATTCGTGTTCGATTCATCTCAGAACGAGAGAATTTTCCTGCGATTTCAAACGTCGTGCTGCTTATCCCAAAAACGGATGAAAACATTAACGCAAGGAAAGACTTTTCGCTGGACGACGCACCCAGACATCTCACCATACGATGGTCTGCCGAGTTTTCGATAATCATGTTCATAGCCGCAACATAGACCGCCGGACGCCCTATGTTACTCGAACTCACTATCTGAGAAACAGCACGCATCCGTTCGTCCTCCCAAGGCACCATTTCATTTATTTTACTTTGAATTTTATTAAACTTAGACCCAACTCAGGCTTTTAACTACTCTAAGTGGACTTGATAGACCAAAATTTACAGTGTATTGTTCGAGAATGTTCCCACACCGGTGACGTATCGTGGAAAGCTTTCAGCTTTCATATCTATTCCATAGGATAAATGGCATACCCCAAGGTTCGATTGTCGGTCCACAGCTTTTTATCATTTTTATGGACTCCCTGGCTACCATTTCGGCCGAAATTCCTCCGCTTCTACCTCTGTGTAGATGACACGCACATCCAGGTCTGCAGTCTGTTGGGTTGTAACTCTTCCTGAACGCGATCGATGATTTGGGTTGCCAATCCGGTCTAGAACAAGAGATTCTCAAGCCCCTAAAGAGATCGTCGAGCATGCTACATGCGGTACCGCTAAACCCTAAAACGTATCCACAGCCTTCCAAATACTTAGAAATTCAACTGTCCCAGTGTGGCATACCGAGTATCAACTTTGTAAAATACATGGACCACCTCGTGGCAGCATTACTCTAGGATAAGGTGTTCTTCCGGGTGTATGGGTTTGTTTTACGGATTCAGCCGGCGCCATTCGCGAAATCGGTTGCAATATTTACGACATTCATTCTTATTATTGCATGGGCTCCACCTATTTGGCATGCCGCGTTGAAGCTGTTGTACAAGCGGTACAATTCAGCACTAATTCAAACAGCAGCTATCACAACAGGCATTATATTTCCAAAGCTCATATACCAGCGCACACGGCTTCTTCGTTTCTGCGGTTTACCTCCAGCACGCCAATTTGCGGAGTACCTTGGCGGCTGCCTGGGACTACATCTTGACTCAATCAACAGTACAAACCTACTCACCCCACGTACAAGACCTGCTTGGACACGTAGCAGACCTTCGGACAAATTCCAGTTCAGTATTTACGCTTATCTAGAGTCAAGGGGCGGGTGCACACCTCAACACAAAGAACTCCGTAAGCTCCACGAGCAGATCCGACATAATACCTCACAACATCTTACAACTAAGGAGATAGCAGCCAAGGCTTGCCACCAATACCACTATCGACTTGTAAAGGGAAAATTCTCATCACGGACCAGGACAAGCCCTCCAATGATAGTTTTACTGACTCATTGCCGTGAGCACACCTCAATCCGCCTTTGTGCCATGATAGCAACCAACACGTTCCTGTTCAAATTGCTTGACTTTCGTACTGGTGGATGCCTCTGTCCTGTGTGCCCCGGAGATAAGAATTTTACGCGCAGCCTATTTGCTTGTATCAGTTTCATATTAAGGCATGTTCTGGTGGGCCCTAATCTACCCCCAATTGGACCGTACTTACTGCAGCAACTACAGAATCGACATGACTACCACGGCATATGGACATTCCACGAACATCTCGGGAGCTTCCTTTTCCATGAACAGTGGGCACCAATTTATCCCCATCCAGTACTGATCGACAGACTGATGTTCCCCATACCGCGTCTCATCACTCTATTGAACTTTTATTTCCAGTCCAGATTTCGGTACAGACTAAATCTTCGAGACTTCTGGGCCAGGATATTCCAAATGCATCAGTTGTGTGGGGTGGTATCGTGCAGCCTCCAACTTCGCTCCGAAGCAAAATTGCGGCTGACAACCTCACCCTTCTTGGTATCATGTTCAAAATATGTCAGACTAACTCAGCCCATATTACCACTACGATCGTCGGCCAGCTTTATTCCACACAATGGCACAAGGTCTGTATCCATCGTCGTGAAGTAACGCACCGTATGTCTTCTATCGGTGCATCACTCGCCCCGAGATTCTCGCGGCAGTTCGACAATCTTAACTTCCCTTCAATTTTCCCAGAACCTCTCCTAGAAATATGAAGCCTGTTGTGCATGTAGACATACAAATTTATCCAAATTAAAAAAAATAATATCACTATTTGTACTTTTCAATTTTTTTTATTTTGTAATCGGAAAATTGTTGGACAACTCTTTTATGTTTCAGACTTCTTGAATTGATCACATGAACCTCCAGGGCAATACAGAAGGCATAGAAAAGGAGATCGTGTAGAAAAGTATAATTCGAGACGCAGCTCGTATTAGATCTATAAACTGGCGGTCTATATTTCATTTCTGCCTAGGTCACAGGTGGAAAATCAAAGATTGTGAGTTTTTCCTTCTCAGAATGAGAATAGTAGCCAGTGCAAGACATACCCAGCTACTGAAAGTACTGTAGGTGCGTTCATGTATTCTGGGCTAGCCTAATCGATAAATATCGAAAGCGCTGTTTCGGATTTTTTTCTTGAACACTGCGCCACTAGTTCGGCATACATGAACCGAGAACAAAAAGCACAGGGCTCCTTTTTGTGCGTTACAAATTCGCCGCATCTTTAGTCTCAAAGCAGTTATCTAGGTACACACTTTGTTGTCCTATGCAAAGTAAAAGGTATTTTATACGACCGACTCCATATTACGCAGGATCCACCGAAAGCTGAAATGGGCTCATGGCCACTTCAATTAGTGACCTTCAGATAGATATTCTGGCATCTATGTTGATCTACTGATCCTCCATAACCCATAGACTCTTAAGTTTTGGCGGGCGTAATAACGCTGAAACAGATATATTTACTCAAGTATCAGGTTTGGTAGTTCCTGAGTCCCTAGTGTAGATATTGTGGAGAATTTCATGGACGCGATTGTTTAATAACGGCCAATTTCACGAATCGGGATAGTACCGTAGTGTGATCAAGTTCTTATCTGGACCTCCGGATGCAGTGTATGATTTGGACAGAATCCAAGTAGCAAGATGCTTTCTGTCTTGACTCTATAAGCCCGATTGGAAAACTTTACAGGCATCACCAAGTGTACGTTCATACTCAAGAGCGTTAGTTATAGAATATCAGTCGTCCGATGCTACTGGTATTCCACTGGTCTATAACATGATTGGATACAAGAAAACTTGCCCGAGAGAAAGACTTCGTGTACATTCAAAACAATAAATCAACGACAAAACATACCAAATCTGAGCACACATACAACAGAAATGCATATTGATGAATGTATGCCGTATAAAAGTAGCAACTCGTCGTGACCAGGTTTTTAGTAGAATGACAGGTCCAGCCCTTGTGTATATTTAACACTAGAGGCTGATTTAACCTTGTGATTGCACACCAGAAAAACCGACCAACAATAAACGTGGACTCAACTTTCCGCCTTAGAAGTACAAGAAAAACTTGCGACACTACACTGTCACTACTTAATCCATTCATTCAATTGTGTAGTATGATTTATTGTTCTCTTACTCTAGCGCATAGGTTAGCTAAGTAACCCAACGCATGCATGCTTAATGTACTTTCAATTACATATACACTACCACATGAAACGTTGCACATCGTCGGATCCACCCCATGAGAAAGGCAAAAACAGGAAGGCGTATAAAGATAGTACGTTAATAGCTGAGCAGATAGCCAGTTCCAACAGTATAGGTGCAACCAAGCGGAACGGGTCAGTCACCCGCATATCAGCTGGCCCCTGGAAAAAAGGAAAGCATGCAAATGCGTCACTGAGGCTGGTACTTGAGTCTAGTATTTGGTATGCGTTTATGGGAGAGTGATTAGGAAAATCATTTGCGGAGGATTACCGATACTTCTCATTAGCCGGAAGGCGAGGCTAGAGGTGTAAAGGCACGCAAGATGCATGTTGATAATATGTGTGATCTGCCGAAGTGGAGTTGTGACTAAAATTGAGAGTAACTAATACAGTCACCAGCATCTTACGCATGAGGGACAAACCTTGGGATGGCATATGTAGAGGCCATTTGAGTGGGCATGAGCATATAAGCGTGTATATGAGGATTATAATTCACCTGTACTTGAATGCTCACGCATGTATAATCCAACTTCTGAGCGTGACTCATACGAATACAAATGAACTGATTTATATTACAAGTGACTTCATCAAGTATTAGTCAATGCATGCACAGATACCCACATGAATATGAAGCAGCACCACAGTGGAGCCTCGAGTGTGATGTTTCTCAGATATCTTGCAATGTCTGTCTCTATCATTATCCGTTCGGAAAAAATCCAGTACCCAATATATATTGCTACTAAAAAGCTTAATAAATGATACAAACACATCACTTCGTATTCAATGCAAAAATAGTTTATAATCCGTATACATATTCTTATTTACATATCAATATATACAGCATAGGAAGATCAAGTATATGCTTATGTAGAACCGTGCATGTCATACACACTCGCTTCAATTCAATGACGTTTGTATACTTTGAACTCGAACCAAAATTATGTATACGTACGATGTTTTGTGTTTACGCAAACATAATAAGACGCGTTAGCAATTTTTTTACTGTCATCACGAGTTTACGCCCAAATAAATATTTCAAACTCAAAAATATAGTTAAGATCTGAAGACAAGCATATACTGCGGACGATAGTGCGTACATGTATATTAACATATCGAATACAAAGAAACCAATTCTGCGCTTGATCCATGCTATCAGTATGTACATCATATACTGATGTCCGCCTACGTACAAACGTATGTACTCATAAACTATCGCAAATTGAACGTGTTTGAACACCTTACCGGTTGCAAATGGAGTCTGAACATGATATACGGGACGATGAAGTATCGGAATTCGAGCAGTCGTTGTGGAATCACCACTGCAGCTACCACTGCCAAGAAAACAGTTCGGAACACAGCGCCCTAAGCATGCACGAGCGTAGAGAATCGGTAAAAATGAGTAAATGATTCTACATCATGCGCTTGCAAATAACTTGCGGATACTCTTCATGTGTGCAAGTACAAGATTGTAATGGCTACAGATATCTGCAATAAACTCTATGTTAGACTTGAAGAGCGACGGGCAAAACGGAAGCCTAAGACAAGCAAACGAATGAGTCAATATATGTATCGATACGCGTGGCACGAAGATAGCATGAGAGTTGGATCCTAATGTCAATTGTAATGACCTTCTCCACTCTGTTTTTCGGGTCCCCAGGGTTGGAGAAAATCATTCAATATGGAAATTACTACTTGGCTTAACGGCACGATGCAGATTAAGAAGAGTATTATAGTGTTTCTAGCACCAGGTATGAACGCAGGCACTCAGAATGATGACACAGCTGTATGTTATATTCAGCTTCACGTAGAGCACGAGACAGAGCACGTATCACCCAAGGCCAACATGACCACAACTCCACGAGCAGGGAGAATAAGCACACACTTACACCCCATTGCACACATGTGATCGACATTCAATCACGCATGCGCAACCTACCTGTGGCCTGAGTGTTATCCACACGGAGAGGATCCCCAAAGCGTATACTGGAGTGAGGACATATCGCCAAGTTTCGTGCCCGATAATGCGCTTCCAGATATAGAAGGTGAAGTGACGGTTGTCTGGTAGGTGATTGCAGACGACTGTGATATCAGCATTATGGATACAATGGCATGCGCGTAGCGAAGATCTTGAAATTACCTACGAGAAAGATTGCACATTTCGAAACATTTCAACAGCTGTGTGCAATTGGAAGGGCTAGCAAACGACTCCGAAACATTCATCTCATGCACGCATTCAACAACCGACAGCCATGCTAAAAGGCTGGACAACAAATGAGCATTCGCGCACACCTACGAATCAACGGACTTGCGGAAAGCTCTAGAGCGTCATACCTGCTAGTAGGAATTCATGTTCAACATTGAAGTGGTAAAGCACAGCCGCACAACCCATCGTGAGTGCGCCAAAAACCAACAGATTCCGCACAGTTAGGAGGGGCGCTTTCTCGGCCATGGCTTTGGGGACAGATGTGGTGGAATCGAAGACGCAAAATGGCAACATTATGAATTTAATTCAACCTAGGACTAGGTAACTGCGGGAGTGGGCCTTCTGATATGTGAAACGACCAAACAACATAAATTTGACAAGTGATGATTGTATGCATCACCGTCACGTGTTGGTGCTGCATGATGGAAAGAAATAAAGTGTAGACAACGATAGAAAAGGATCTTCATCCAGTACTGTACGTTTCCAACTGAGATATATAGTGACAAACACCGGATAATTAGGGAATATATCTTGGAAAAAGGGACTCATATCCAGAGTGCCGTTGTTGCCACTGGATTAGGTATAATTCATTTGAAGTTTCCCAAAACTGACAAAATGTGCTTACCGAAACAGAGACATACGTACAAACACTTTGATTGATATACTATCAGCGAAGGAGAATACCGCCAGCTGATGCATTTTTACGAAATCACCAATAACCGGTAAGATAGCAATATCACATACCCAATCGAGCAGTCTACTTACCATGGTTGACCACTGCCTGCAGCAAAGTAGGCGCGCACAGCGCACCGGTGAAGAGTACATAGTACAATAGCTGCGAAACGTGTAGAGAAGCGGCGTGGTTACTCTTATCACCCACCACAATACCCCCATTGCCGACTACAAAGGCCAGGAAGCCCACACCCACTGCGACGTACATGTAGAACACACGTATAATCTCCACGGGATGTCTCAAGAGTACACGCACGAAGGAGGTCAGCTGCACGGTGCTGTGCTTTGCCATGGTAGCAGGATGCGTGCCGTTTACGGCTGAAGACGCGCCTGCTTGATGAAATCAGTGTACGTATATGTACATGTGTCAGGTTAATGTGTTACAGAGAGCTAGGGGAGTTGCAGGTCCTGGAAACTGCATTCTGCGAGAGTGGATCACGTGCTGTTTGTGGGTACACCTAAAGTGTGAGCATTTGAATAATGCCTGCGGATGCAACCATGTGTGCTGCAATGTGTCAGAATTAATAGTCAACCAGGGCAGCGCTGGAGGCTAGAGCGCGCTTGCTGGTGAAATATAGAGTGTGCTTGCGCATTTATCTACTTGATCTTGCGAATGAATATTCGAGGTATAACGATGAATCTCATCCCAATTAGAAATGTGCCATAATCGATTCTATTTGTGTAACTAAGTCGCACAATCTCTTCTAAAAATCGAAAAAAGTTCATCGGAGGCCCTACCTGAACGAGTCCTGCGCGTCAGAGGGTACCTTCGAGCTATGTCGAGTTTTACGCGGGTGCTGAGATAGGCATTCACACAATTGGCGGCAGTGAAGGCCACCCACAGCACATTGGACTGTCTGAACAAAATGGCTATCACCCCAGCGGCAGCGCTCGCGATGTGCTGGCGTCTAAGGCTCAGCAGATAGCACAGTAATACGAAGCAACTATGCGATGTGCGTGGGGGTAAGGTTTTCGTAGTGGGAGCTAAGGATATCGTTTATAGGAGAGTACAAACAAAGGGCTGTGGATAGTGCGATAGGCTGGGCAGTGTCTCATGTCAAACAATTGATAAGAAAACTGCACAACTCAAACTGAAAGGTCAAATACCACTTCAATACCACGAACTATTACGATGTGAACAGTAGAAATACGTCTTGGTTTGGCATAGAGATGCAGAACAGCACTAGTGCCAATAAAAAAAAACTGACATAAAAACACGAATTCTCGCTCATTACGCGCCCGATATCAACTAAGAACGGTATAACCCTCTACCGATCCTCTGCTCACACACATACGTTGACCCTGCATCCGTATAGTACAGCAAGCCCGAGAAGTAGTTGAGCGGAAACAGCACCACGGCCAGCATGGTGAACGCCACAAAGGCACCTTCTCGTCGATTGACCAACCGCAGGATACTCTGCGCACACACCGCCGTACCCAGTGCAAACACACAGTTGACGTAGCGTAATGACGCAGTTGTGCAAACACCCTTCATGTCCAGGAAGTACGAGAGGGGCTCCAGTGTCGCCAGTGTGACCAAGTAGAGGCCGGGCAGGGTGGTGATCTTGTCATCCCACGTAAAGTCCAGTTGACAGTACCTTTGCGCTTGCGGGATGTGGAATATCTGTGGCACTTGCATAGGGGCGGTGTTGGGTTCAGTATACACGTGTGTGCGTCATGGGGATTGAGGCGCAGGAGAGATGTAAAAGCAGTAAGTGGACCAACCTACTACAGCACCGACGAGCGTGGTGCGTGCGAATTCGAGAGCATTCGTACATGTATGTAACATGTGTAATAGAGATGTTCAATTGTTTGCACACACAGACGGCCGGAGACACGCTAACAGTACAACACACAGTAAGTTATCCCACACAGAGGTTTGGCGTACGGTGACTCACTTATAAGTCTAGCCCATAACATAGCTCATGGTGGACCGATTGGTCATCACTGCAAACAACGCTCACGCTAAAGGACCGAATTGAGATACGCGTGTGTTACCGTACGGAAACAACACATGGCGGAGTGGGTACCACTACAGATGTTGTGGGGTGGGTGCCAAAGTACAAAATCAAGTAAAAGCGCAAAGAGATTGACAAAGCGGCATGGGCACCGCTGAACGCGGCACAAACCATAGACTAAGCTGACCTAGCCATAACTTCTATGTGGCTCGTTGACGAATGACAAGTAGATAAGTATAGCAGCCGGTAGTATGAAGGAAAATGGGTTGATTTGCTGGTGCCCTACTATCCTGAACGTCCCTACGCCATTGTGACATATTCCCAGACTCTTACGATGTTCAATATAGTCCGTGTTTACCCGATGCGTACAAGTGTTTTCCAGCTCGAGTCTATGTGCTGATACTATTGTATCTAAGGAATTAAGTCAAGGAAGTATGTACGGGTTTGCGCATGGCAAGCTATAAATCAAATGCGTATATGTACGTTACTGGGCGTATCTCACCTTTAGTATCAAAAACTTGGTTGAACGGGAGTATGCTCATAAGGAGGCACTCGGAGAGCCAAGTGGAATTCGTATACTATGATATGCTATAATGAATGCGCCACATTTATTTAGGGCCTGTGAGCACGTCTTAGTATGTTCGAATGTATCGTTTTAGTAAGCTGAGACCAGTACTACGCATTTTTTGTTCAGATGGGGTATGTGCAATAGATGTGCGAAGAGATCTGGATGCAGGTACGACTATGGTAGATTCATATTAGGTGGATAATTTTATAAGCCTGTACCAACACCAAGAGCACTACGCATGCGAGCAAAGCGGAATAGAGCTGTGAAATACCGAATATGAATGTTATTCATCGCACTGGCAAGAATTTTTTTTTGTGGCCCACCAAACACAGTGTTTGCACCATCTCATCCACCATTTAACCTTTGCTAGTAATCATGTGGAGTCATTTGGTGTCAATTGATTTCCGCATAAATGTGCCTAACATCTGCGAACCAACATGGAAAGTGGAAACGCAATTGAATAAAATGATTTACAAATTATCTGGTTCGAGATTTCAGCACAGAACACGTGCATGTTTGGCAGATAGAAGTTTACAAAGCAGATGTGGATATGCGTTTGTATAATAATTTTTGTATATTTAACGGAGTATATATACATACATATATACATTCATACATACATAAAAGCATTCATACATACAGA